>NC_134503.1:25629475-25701853 GCF_040206685.1 Ascaphus truei
CACTCCACCATAACTACCCTGCTAAAAGTTTTCAATGAAATCCAGTGTGGGATGGAACGGGGACAACTCACTGGTGCAGTATTCCTAGATTTTGCAAAGGCTTTTGACACAGTTGATCATGCTATCCTGCTTTAAAAACTCCAGAGCTCTGGAATAGGGAAGCATGCTTTAAACTGGTTTCAGTCCTACCTATCAGGAAGATCCCAACATGTGTCCATCTCAGGCTCTAACTCCAACCCCCTGGATATCACCTGTGGTGTCCCGCAAGGCTCTGTTCTGGGGCCCCTACTCTTCTCAGTGATCATTAATGATCTTCCCACAGCTTGTAAGGAAGCCTCAATACACATGTATGCAGATGACACAATCCTATATGCACACAGCCATAGCCATAGCCTCTCTGACCTTCAACACATACTTCAGTCTGACTTTTTGAGACTCGAAAACTGGATTTCCCAAAACAAACTGTTTTTAAACACTGACAAGACTGTAACAATGGTATTTGGGACTAAGACTAAATTTGTAAAGCTTCCAGTGACTGAGCTCCTGATTAGAACCAACGCTAACACCACCCTAACACCTGTCACTAGTTTTAAATACCTGGGCTTATGGTTTGACTCTCACTTAACATTCGGGATGCACATTGATACCCTGACAACCAAGACCTACGCCAAACTAGGGGTACTTTACAGGAACAAATCCTCCCTAAGCCTCCTTGTCAGAAAGCGTATCGCACAGCAGATGCTAATGCCAATTATTGACTATGGAGACATAGTATATGGCTCGGCACCTCAAACCCACCTTAGCAAACTTGACACCCTCTACAACTCAATTTGTCGTTTTGTTCTCCAACACACATCACTGCGAAATGCTCAAAGAACTAGATTGGTCAAGACTAGAGTCTAGGCGCAAAGTTCACCTTTCCTGTCTTGCCTTTAAATTCTTCATGGGCAAGCTACCCAGCTACCTGAACAAGCTCCTCACCCCTACCACTTGCAGCACTTATCACCTGAGATCAGACTCCAAAAGACTGTTCATGGTCCCAAGGCTCAACAAAGTATCCGGACGTTCCTCCTTCTCCTACCGTGCACCCCAAAACTGGAACAACCTACCAGAGACTCTCACATCCACCACCAGTTTAAGTTCTTTCAAATCTAAGGCTGTCTCACATTTTAACCTGGTCTGTAACTGTTTCATACGCTCATAATATATATTTTCTTTAACTGTGCACGCAATGTCTTGTATTTATGTAACTGTACTTGTAACCATGTATTATTTGTTTTACTCTGTGCCCAGGGCATACTTGAAAACGAGAGGTAACTCTCAATGTATTACTTCCTGGTATAATATTTTATAAATAAATAATAAATAACAAATAATATAAGTAACAGGTCATGGGAATAAGTGCTTCAGACATAAAAGTAACATTAAGGAAGAGGAGTCCCTGCTCTGAGGATCTTACAATCTAATTGGTAGGTAGGGAGATAGGATATGATAAAGTATTTGTTGTCTAAATTTAGCATAGGTTGAACTTGATGGACATACGTCTTTTTTCAACCTCATCTACTATGTAACTATGTAAGAACGTACAGAGACATTGGGAGAACATTCAGATGAGTGCGACTGCAGGGAGCCAAGCTTTTTGTATCATGTGTATAGTATTAGCCACGGTGCTACTCATGCTTCTTTTTTTTGTAACAATTTTTTTATTGGTCACAGTCATAGGTAATTTTACATACAGTAGTGTCGTCTCATATGCTTCTTTAAGCAAGTGTGTCTTAAAGGTGGATAGAGAGGGTGCTAGTCGGGTATTGAGGGGAAGGGCATTCCAGAGGTACGGGGCATTCAGTGAGAAAGGTTTAAGGCGGGAGAGGGCTTTAGATACAAAGGGGGTAGAGAGAAGACATCCTTGAGAAGAACGCAAGAATCGGGATGGTGCATAGCGAGAAATTAGGGCTGAGATGTAAGGAGGGGCAGAAGAGTGTAAGCTTTAAAAGTGAGGAGGAGAATTGAGTGCGTTATGCGGGATTTGATCAGAAGCCAAGAGAGAGATTTCAGCCGGGGAGACGCTGAGACAGATTTAGGAAAGAGTAGAGTGATTCTGGCAGAAGCGTTTAGGATAGATTGTAGGGGAGACAGGTGAGAGGCAGGAAGGCCGGACAGCAGGAGGTTGCAGTAATCGAAACGGGAGAGAATGAGGGCCTGAGTCACAGTTTTAGCAGTATTTATGGCGTATCTTAGTAATATTGCGAAGGAAAAAGCGACAGGTTTTAGAAACGTTTTGAATGTGAGAGAGGAGTCGAGTGTAACCCCTAAGCAGCGTGCTTGGGCTACTGGGTGAATGATGGTACTTCCAACACTAATGTGGAAGGAGGTAGTAGGGCCAGGTTTGGGAGGAAGTATGAGGAGCTCTGTTTTTGCTATGTTGAGTTTAAGTCGGCGGAGGGCCATCCAGGATGATATCGCAGAGAGACATTCAGAATCTTTGGTCTGTACAGCAGTTGTAAGGTCGGGGGTTGAAAAGTAAATTTGTGTGTCGGCAGCATAGAGGTGATATTTAAACCCAAGAGATGTTATTAGGTCACCTAGAGAGAATGTGTACAGAGAAAAGAGAAGAGGTCCCAGGACAGAGCCCTGGGGTGCCCCCACAGAGAGATCAATAGAGGAGGAGGAGGTGTTAGCAGAAGAGACATTGAAAGTACGATGGGAGAGGTAAGAGGAGATCCAGGATAGAGCTTTGTTCCGAATACCAAGAGTATGGAGAATGTGAAGGAGAAGAGTGTGGTCCACGGTGTCAAATTCTGCAGAGAGGTCGAGTAAGATGAGCAGAGTGTAATGACCTCTGTCTTTGGCAGCATGGAGGTCATCAGTTATTTTAGTGAGGGCTGTTCAGTGGAGTGTGCAGTGCGGAAGCCAGATTGTAAAGGGTCTAGGAGAGAATAGGTGTTGAGAAAATGGAGAAAGCGAGAGAATACAAGACATTTAAGTAGTTTAGAGGCAAAAGGCAGGAGGGAGACAGGTCGATTGTTAGAAAGACAGGTAGGGTCAAGCTTGCTGTTTTTGAGTAATGGTATAACGGTTGCATGCTTGAAGGAGGATGGAACGGTACCAGAGTAGAGGGACGAGTTAAAAATGTGTGTGAGCGTAGGGATTATAGTAGGAGCAAGAGGTTTTAGGAGATGGGAGGGAATGGGATCAAGAGGGCAAGTGGTAGAGGGAGAAGAGGAGATCAACAGTGACACATCCTTCTCTGAGACAGTGGGAAAAGAGTCAAGGAAGGCAGGAGGAGAGTTAGGAAGAGGTGTAGGATGGGAGGAGGAAACAGAGGGGATGTTCTGACAAATGGATTCCACCTTTTCCTTAAAATAGTCAGCAAAGTCCTGATGTGAGATGGAGAAAGAAGAAGAGACAGCTGAGGGTGGTCTGAGTAGGGAGTCAAATACAGAGAAGTGTCTGCGTGGGTTAGACTTGTGCGTGTTGATTAGTGAAGAAAAGTAGGCTTGTTTAGCTTGAGAGAGGGCAGAGTTGAAACAGGATAGCATAAATTTGTAGTGAAGGAAGTCTGCGAGATCTCCAGAGGCGTTCAGAGGAACGAGTGGAGGAACGCAGCATGCGCGTGTGGGAATTTAGTCTGGGGTCAGAAGGGTGAGGACAGCAGAGAGAAAGCGGGGTATGTAGATCAAGAGAGGAGGATAAGGCAGGGTTGTAGTTCCTGACCAGGTTGTCAGGGTCTGGAGCAGAACTTAGAGAGGAGGAGGAGCGTAAAGTGGACTCAAAGGCTGGTAGGTTAAAAGAGCGCAGGTTTCTGCAGAACCGAGGGGTAGATGGAGATGGAGAAGGGGAGAAGCGAGAGAGAGAGAATGAGATGAGGTGATGGTCAGAGAGAGGAAAAGGGGAAATGGAGAAATCAGTGAGAGAAAAGTTTTTAGTGAAAACCAGGTCTAGGTAGTGGCCATCCTTGTGGGTGCTGGCTGCAGTCCACTGTTGAAGGCCAAAAGAAGAGGTTATTGAGAGAAAGCGGGAAGCCCAAGGGAGAGAGGGGTCATCAATGTGGCAATAGAAGTCCCCAAGGAGAAGAACAGGGGAGTTTGAGGAGAGAAAGAAAGAGAGCCAGGATTCAAAGTGAGAGAGAAAGGCAGAAGGGGGATGTGTAGAGGTAGGTGGGCGATAGATGACCGCCACGTGGACAGGGAGAGAAGATCTGGACAGTGTGAGCCACAAAGGAGGGAAAAGCAAGAGAGGGAGGAATAGGAAGGGTTCGGTAACGGCAGAGAGAGGAGAGCAGGAGCCCCACGCCTCCATATGTATATATATATATATATATATATATATATATATATATATATATATATATATATATGAGTTAAGTTATGGTGAGTAAAAAAAGTGACAAAAACCCTCCACAGCAAAGCAAATATGCAAATGTAAATACAACTGTATGCTCATCTGCATGTCTTAGGCAGGTCTGCAACCCCGCCTTTCACCATTATCACCCAGCACACAGCACTTCCACTGCAGCAAGGGATTCTGGGAAATGACATGCAAATGAGCACACAGTGCCACTTTTTGCTTCAAAAAACATTTTTAACATGGTTCCCTATAGGCTTAAGCTTGCTACATGGTCACAGCTTTGAGCACAGCCAAGGTTAAGGTGCATAGCCAGAAAACCCACCCACAGACAGATGTTTCGACCTTAATGGGTCTCATCAGTGTGGGGTTGGTTACTGGCTATGCAAAGCTGAAGCAATGAGGATGGGGGTTACCATACTGAGTTAAGTTATGGTGAGTAAAAAAAGTGACAAAAACCCTCCACAGCAAAGCAAATATGCCTATAGGGAACCATGTTAAAAATGGTTTTTGAAGCAAAAAGTGGCACTGTGTGCTCATTTGCATGTCATTTCCCAGAATCCCTTGCTGCAGTGGAAGTGCTGTGTGCTGGGTGATAATGGTGAAAGGCGGGGTTGCAGACCTGCCTAAGACATGCAGATGAGCATACAGTTGTATATATATATATATATATATATATACAGTGTTCGACAAACCTATACATTTGCACGCCCCGGGAGAGTGGATTTAACATTGTGGCGAGCTCCTATTGGCCCAAGCAGCACACGTGTGGTACTAGGTGGCGAGTAGATTTTTTTTGTTCGGCGAGTAGATTTTTTGGTGATTTGTCGATCACTGTATATATATATATATATATATATATATACACACACACACACACACACACACACACGCAAAACATATATATATATATATATACACACACACACACACACACACACACACGCAAAACATATATATATATATATGTATATATTAATTTTTTTCTCGTGTGTGTGTGTGTGTGTGTGTGTGTGTGTGTGTGTGTGTGTGTGTGTGTATATATATATATATATATATATGCAAATACAACTGTATGCATATTTGCTTTCCATGGAGGGTTTTTGTCACTTTTTTTACTCACCATAACTTAACTCAGTATTATATATATATATATATATATATATATATATATATATATATATATATACAGTGGTTGACAAATCACCAAAAAATCTACTCGCCACACAAAAAAATCTACTCGCCACCTAGTACCAAACGTATGCTGCTTGGGCCAATAGGAGCTCGCCACGATGTTAAATCCACTCGCCCGGGGCGAGCAAATGTATAGGTTTGTCGAACACTGTATGTATATATATATATATATATATATATATATATATATATATATATATATAAAACAACAAGAAACAGACAGAACCCTTAAGTCAGCACTCTAGTATGTCCAAAAGGATACAAAAATTTGATTCATGCAATGTCACAAATATTTACTACATAAAATAAAATTCCTGAGGTCTAGAGAAACCCAAATACCTGCCCTGATTGTCAGCTACACAAAAACCTATGTTAACCTAATAAATAGAATAAGGTGAGAGGGATTCCCTTTCTCCTAACTCCTAATACACCGGCCGGTGTAATAATTGCCTGAAATAGACAAGACATCCCTTAATGATACATCATAGAGAAGCACAGTGATAGGAAACCCTACCCTATCAACAAAATTCTCAGATGAAGGAGAATTAGGGTTAACAAAGGTAGCGCTCTGATGTAATGTGATCCTTATTAGGCCTTGCCCCTGCTGCCTACTACAGCGTCCGCTGTGGCGGACGCTGCACGGACGAGAGCCCTCCCCGCAATGGCGCCGGGCCCGCTGCGAGGGGGGGCCGCAGCGCTGAGGCGAGAGCTGCTCCTGCTCTCAATAGAATTGAGAGCAGGACTCGCGTCAAGCGATACGGCATGCCCCCCGGCGGTTCAGCCAATGAGGGCGAACCTGCCGGGTGACGTCATGGCCGCTCCCCCGTCACTCCCCCGCCACGCCCCCCCGGTCTCTCCTCCTGCAGTGAGCTGCAGACCGGGGAATCGGCTGAACGCGGCGCCAATATCGCGGGCGTCCATTACAGCGGCGTGACCGGGGCCTTAGCCTAAGACTCAACATGATAAGTATCAGAAAGATTTCATCAATATTGACGCAGTCCATCCAGCTCTAATATACATTCAATCCGGATCCCAATAGAAGCAAGTCCAGAGGTTTAAAGCAGATTATCCCTCAATGTAAATAGACATCTGTTGTTAAGCATTGAAAGACGCTGAAGGATCAAAAAAGAAAGCCTCCTCCCCTGAACTCACGGATACCGGAGCTTGCGGACGAACAAGGAAGCAGCACAGCGGTAGGCAGCACTGCACACGAGAGTCCTTTGCGGCTCAGCAACACAGCAGAACCACGGATCCAGCTGATCTTTTGCAAGGCGCCAAAGCAGGACAGTCAGGCAGGGGGTACCCCAGGAAACAGACGAACTACCCCGACGTACGTTTCGCCGTGATATGGGCTTTTTCTTAGGGGTCTAACCGGATACGTTTTGTTGCATATTTAAGCCAGATTGGCTAAACATTGCTCCAATCAGGAGTAGGTAGGAGAAGAGTTGACAGCTAAACAGAGTTCCCATAGGTTGATCTGGATAACAGGGAGGAGACAAAATCAAAATTAAAAACATTAAATACAAATTTGCCTTTCCCTGCAGCAGATACACTGTTAACGAGTATACATACCTTACATATTTCATCTGCAATAGATGTAATAATTATCACTAAAGCAACAGTGTAACAACCACTGTGTCTTAAAAGAAAAGGACACAATAGAGCCACATAGTATACAATACACATATAGTTTTACCTAGTATAATAACGTTTCTTAAGCAGAGATTTAAAGCCAAATACATGGATTCAGTGTCCCAAAATATTAATAATAAACATTTTAAGTTCTTAAAATCTAACATAGAATCCATGTAGATGTTTATTTACAAAAAGTACACCGGGGGAGCTTCAAAGCCCAGACATACCCCAATGAGCACATGTGAGCGCCAGTTAAAGAAACATGGCGTATCCCATGTACTCATTTAGGCCCTGAGGCCAGAGCATCCCCAGTTGTATGATCCAACGACATTCGCACTTGAGCAAGGCTCTCTCAATGTCACCATGTAAACGACAGGGCTACTTAAAGCTACAAAAAATTAGCATTGGGTAGTAAGAAAAAACTCACAAGAGGCGCATGCGCGACAGCAGAGGGAATGGCAGCCTAATTAGAGAGATCCATTCCCCTCGGCATTAGAAAGCACTAAACAGGCACTTATCAGCGAACCTACAGAAAATTCTGAGCGGGATTACAAGGGTGAATAACCAAGGATGCCGGCCCGAGCAAAAGCAAAGAAGACTTCCACAGTACTGACAGATTTGTATCCGCGGGGAAGATCGGCGGGAATGGCGGATGCCGGAGGACCCACGCTAGCAGGGGAGACGGAGTCAGAGGGTGAAAGAATGGATGAAAACAGAGACCTGCAGATGGTCACCAGAGCACATATGCGTGAATTCTGCAAAGAAATGAAGGCGTTCTTCCATAGAGACCTATGGGAACTGCAGAGAGATAGTAACATAGGGAGGGAAAGGTCCTGGATGCGGTGACCCGGGCAGTCCAAAAAAATGAAAGGGATACAGCAAATATGAAATCCCTAGTTATGGAACTTTCTAACAAAAAAGAGGATAACGAGAATAGAGATCGGAGGAATAACATGCGTCTCCGGGGAGGTGCCAGAAGACGTGACAGATGCAGAGGACTTTGTATCCAGGTGGTTAACGCACCTACTCCCAGATAAAACTGAGGCAGACTTGCACCTGGATCGGTGCCATCGAGCCCTGAGGGCCAGGCCCCAACCCGGGAACCCACCGAGGGATATCATAATGCGGTTCCATTTCTTCCGGGTCAAAGAAGCAGTATGTGGAATCCCAAGGGCCACCAAATCCATGGAATTTGAGGGAATAAAGTTAGCGGTCTTCCAGGACATATCCCCCACGACACTAATAAAGAGGAAAAACGTGGCCCCTATAACTAAACTCCAGCGTGATAATGGCCTCCGCTACCGCTGGGTGTTTCCATTTGGGTTAACTGTCCTAAAGAACGGCATAGCATACACGATGAGACCGCCCGAAGAGGCAGAAGCCTTCTTGAAAAAATTAGGGATAACTCAGGGAAATGTAAGCCCCAATCACCTGCTTCCCGAGGAGGAAACTGCCCCTGAATCAGCGCGGAGAGGAGTGCTGGCGTCATCAACATCCCCGAAGGACACGGCAGCAAATGGACACTAAATTGGAGACAATTAAATACCAATTAAGGGCTTAAAGGGGCCCTACCAACGTTGTTCCAGTTCAGGCTATATACTCAGAGTTTGCCATTCAGTTCCAGTTTCTACCACATCAGAAGACGGCGCGGGGAGCGGCGGCCATCTTGTCGCAGGAGCGGAGGAGAAGCAGAGGACGTCTCGTCCTTCAAGATGGTGGCCGCCACGGACGCAGAGGTCGGCCAAGCTATTAGAGAAGGGAGACAAGAAAGAAGATGGCGACACAACTCTATAAGGCAGCAACCTGGAGGGTATCCGGCCTTGCAGGACATCAATCTGATCGCAGGTGGGGTGGGGGGTGGTGGGGATTGGAGGAGACGGTATTTTGCTGGGACTGCTCCGGTATACTTTTTCCGTCTAGCTGCCCACACCCCATCTTGTGTGTCGTCCTCCCCGCTTCCCACCCTCTGCGCCCTCGGGAGTCTGTCCCGGTCATGCTGCGTCCCGGTGGCGGTCCCCGGTGGGATGAGGCAGCCCGCTCTGTTGGATAGCGTGCCCCGGCCTTTTGTGCCCGTTCCGGGAGATACCGTGGTACTGCCGATCTCACTGCCGGCTTCAGACCGGACCCACTTCATTACAATATGGTCCGACATACCTTTCCGGCGCCTCCCCTTGGTCGGTCCCCGTCTCCGGTCCAGTGTCCGGGTCTCTGGGGGGGTCGGGTGACGGGGAGCTCTGGAACATGATCTCACTGGAGGGGCCGGACGGGGCGCCTGAGGGAGGGGGGAGCTGGGGAGTTGGAAAGATATAGAAGTGTGCTGGACGGAGATATAACACAGAGTGCAAGAATAGCCTACATTGGAGTCGTGTAGAGGTCGCGGGGCAGGGGGTGGAATAGAGGAGAGTAAGAGGTCAGGGCAGCCGGCTTGGTTGTAGTCCGTAGAGCTACCAGGGATCATGCTTGATGGGAGGGGGCTGCAGCTGGTGCAGGAGTCACGGCATACATAGTATAGTGCCCCCTAGTTAGATGCTAAACCCCGCGATCTACAGGAGTTTGATTGGGGATAAGAGAAAGGGCTCTGCCTCCGGCCTTGCGGGAATCAAGAAGGGGGAGTTAGAGACTCGTCCATGCGCTATATGAAACTGGATCCGAAATGATGTGACTGGTAAACTGTGTCTGTCTGTTTAAATGTGTAGTTGTATTAAAGTTTGTATATCCTGTAAATAAAAAAAGACAAGGGAAGGTGCCAGAGAGGGGAACCCTCTGGTTGTCTTCATGCGCCACGCAGTAAGTGGCACGGAGATATCCGGGTCACTTATTCGGGTCCCATGGGTTGGGGAAGTGCAGCCCTCTCGAGACCACGGGCTGCCCTGTGGGGCAGGACCGGTGGTCAAAAATACCCTAGGGCCTGGGGAACCGACCGGGGAGCAATCCGGGCTAGGTTCCCCCCTAGTTTTTTCCCATCCCTCTCCCTACCCCTTTCCTTATCACCCTTTCCCTCCATCCACCCCGCAGGGTTCGGGGTTATTACTTCAGGTTAACCTCTCTCTGCCGCAGACAGTAACTAATAGGGGTCCATTTTTGATTAGAAGCCTCAATTACAGAGAGTCACGGGTCTAAACATTATATCGCATAATGTAAAGGGACTCAACAATCCCGGCAAGCAAAGAGTGGCCTTAGAAGATTATAGACGAAGACAAGCAGACATAATCATGCTGCAGGAGACTCATTTCACTAATAAAGAGTACACCTACATTTATAAACAAACATTTTCGGCAAGTCTATTTCTCGTCTGCCAACGAAAAGAACAGGGGAGTGGCCATACTTTTCCATAACCGCATCACATTCGTCGCGGAGACAATCAAAAAAAGACAAAAACGGTCGATTCCTAATTCTGATAGGCACAATCAGTGACCAACTACTAACCCTAGTTAATGTTTATGCCCCTAGTGAGCACGACCCTGCCTTTCTGGCCTCAATCTTTCAGACAATACACAGGCTTGCCTGTGGCTCCCTGATAGTGGCGGGGGACTTCAACACGGTGCTAGACCCAATCAGAGATCGATCAGGCCCCTCTGTGTCTTAAGACAAAGTCAACTCCGCTGCATTAAAAGCGGGCCTACCGCTAAATCAATTAGTAGATATATGGCGGGATCTCCATCCCCTAGAGAGGGACTATACGTTCTTTTCCCACCCCCACGCTTCTTACAGCAGAATCGATTACTTCTTTATCTCTAGTAGACTGGTTCCGCAGATCTCCCAGACTGGGATCCATGATATTTCATGGTCAGATCATGCACCAATTGAGCTACGGTGCACACGAATTAGCCTAGACAGACCAGGAGCGAACTGGAAACTGAACGAATCCCTTCATAAAGTCCCTGAACTCGCGAAACAGATAGGGGAAGAAATTGCCCATTTCTTTAGATTGAACAAAGGTTCTGTTCATTCACACGTGACCCTCTGGGAAGCACATAAAGCGACATTGAGAGGGACATTAATTAATATAGCAGCCCGTAGAAAGAGAGAGAGAAACTCCAAAATAGTATCATTACAAGAGAAGCTAAAAGATCTGCTCGCAGCACACAAAAGGTCCACAAACATAGCGACACTGCAACAGATAAAAGACGTGCAAATAGAGCTGAACCTATTACTGACGTCACAGGCGGAGAACTCACTGAGTTGGTCAAAGAGGCAGTTTTTCGAAATAGCAAACAAACCAGATACTATGCTGGCAAACACATTAAAGAACACAGGCCCAGATTACAATATCCAAGCTATCCGACTACAGTCGGGCGCTCTCACATCCAACCCGAAAATAACACTAGAAGAATTGAAGAAATTCTATGAAAATGTATACAATGGAGAGAAATTGGCACATAATCCAAACACAAAAAGAGCTTTACGGGAATTTCTAACAAGCTCTAACCTGCCGAGACGGGGAGGGGGGTGGGTGGGGGGTGGGCGCAAGAGTCGTTGGGGTCGGAGTTCACGCTTGAGGAACTCACCCAAGCAATTAAAGAACTGAAACCTGCCAATGCACCAGGCGGTTTCTCCAACCTATATTACAAAAAATACATTAAGATCCTGGCCCAGCATATGCTACGTATGTTTAACGCGGTGCTGGAGGGAAGCCCTTTCCCGGAACACATGCTCCAAGCGTCCATATCCCTTATCAATAAACCCGGTAAGGATCCGCTTGACTGCAAAAGCTATAGGCCAATCTCCCTAATAAACACGGATATAAAAATACACGGATATAAAAATATACGCCAAACTAATTGCCAATAGATTGAGTCATATCCTACCCAGACTAATACACCCAGATTAAGTCGGCTTCATTAAAGATTGTCAAGCGGCGGACAATACCCGAGGAATCATTGATCTGCTAGAAATAGCCAATTCTAAACAGTTAAAAGTTATGGTGTTGAGTCTGGACGCAGAAAAAGCATTTGACAGGATTGACTCGGCATATTTGAGAGCCAAGCTCGGAGCGTTTGGATTCGGGGAAAAATTGGTAAAAGCTATACTATCCTTGTATTCAAATCCAGCTGCCAAGGTTCAACACCAGGGCTTCCCATCCACTCCGTTCAAGATCAAGAGCGGAACAAGACAGGGCTGTCCACTCTCACCCCTCTTGTTCGCTCTCTGTATGGAACCGTTGTCGACCGACATCCGCATGAGCCCAGACATCACAGGAGTAACTTTTGAATAACCAATCACATAAGGTGGCGCTCTATGCCGACGATGTCTTCTTGAGCATTTCTAACCCCCTAACCTCGCTCCCAAACCTGTCTGACTTCCTAGGGAAATTTAAAAGGATTTCGGATTTAAAATTAATCAGGCCAAATCGGACGCACTAAATATTAATCTCCCGAAAGCCGTGGAAAAACTGATCGCATTCAATTTAAACTTTAATTGGCAACAGAAAGCAATTAAATATTTAGGGATAAACATCACCAAAGATTATAAATCTATATATCAGGCAAATTACCCCAAACTGTTCAGAACATTGAGAGGGGACATCAGAAAATGGGCCAGCTACGATATATCTTGGATGGGAAGGATCTACAGTGTTAAAATGAACCTCCTCCCACGGGTCTTATATCTGTTCCAGACTCTACCAGTGCCACTGAGATTGAAGGACATAGTCTCACTTCAATCCGCGATCTCCAAATTCATATGGGGAGGCAAAAAAACGAGAGTAAAGAAACAAATCTTGTTAAAACAAAAATTAGAAGGGGGGCTGGCGGTACCTTGTTTGTTATCCTACTATAAAGCAGCACAATTATGCCAAATCTCCCAATGGCAAACAGACCCAGATTTGAAACGGTGGGTAGCCTTGGAAAAGGAGTGTTGCTCCCCATTCGAGTTAAACAACCTTATCCGGACCCCAAAATCAGCAAAAAAAAGCTGGAACAGGGCTGCTTGCCTCAATGATCAACTCGTTATCAGTCTGGGAGTCTACCAAATTTGCGTGTAAACTGACTACGAAGGGAACTCTAATGACCCCATTATGGGCAAACAAAGATTTCCCTCCGGGCCTGGATAGGGCAGAATTTTCAATCTGGAAAACTAACGGAATTAATAGATTTAGAGATCTGGAGGGTAATAATAGGATTAAATCATTTGAACAAGTTAAATCTGATAGAAACATCCCTCAAGCTGAATGTTATAGATACCTGCAGATCAGAGCCTTCTATAATAAGATCACACCGCGTCCTGCATTGACCACATTCGAGAAGCTCTGTCTGGTTGAGACGGACACGAAGGGACTCACATCGCAGATGTATAAGGGGGTGATCGGTTCCATCCCCAAAGTTACACAAAAACAACTGAAATAGATGCTGATGTGGGAAGCAGACTTAGGGGAGTCACTAGAGGTTGAAGAATGGTCAGCGATAGTTACGGCCACTTCCAAAAGCTCAATATGCTCCACCTTAAGGGAGAATGCAGATACAGTTTTAATGAGGTGGTACCACACTCCACTTAGATTATCAAAATTCGTCCCAGGACACTCCCCGCTCTGCCCGAAGCAGTGCGGGGAGACCGCTGATTTGTTACACATGCTGTGGCCCTGCCCGCGGGTCACCCCTATATGGGAACTGATTAGAGATTGGCTACAGAGGATACGGAACCTTACAATTCCACTGGATCCATGGTTATTCTTACTGACCAGAAAGGTGCCGGGTTTAGCCAAACCAGATCTGAAATTGATTGCACATTTGGCACTGGCCACGAGGTGCGAGATCGCAGCATTATGGAAACAAAATGAAATTCCAGTAACCCCCAAAATTCGGAACCGAATTTGGCATGTGTGCCAGATGGAGAAGCTGACAAGCCTCCTAAACGATACTGCCAAAAACTACCTAAAAGTTTGGACACCGTGGTTGGCCCAAACAGATATCCCAGGAGTGGAAAGGTCCACAATTTGGCTATGATAGTGACAGATGCATTCTCTTTTGATGTTGGTATTGTATTGTATGTCTTTATTTGTATAGCGCCATTAATGCACATAGCGCTTCACAGCAGTAATACACGTGGTAATCATATAAATAATCATATAAATAACAAATAATAAACAGATATAAATAACAGGTCATGGGAATCAGTGCTTCAGACAAACATAACATTTAGGAAGAGGAGTCCCTGCCCCGGGGAGCTTACAATCTAATTGGTATGTAGGAGGAACGCATAGAGGTGGATGTTGACAGACAACAGAAAGTAACCAATGTGCACTCGCTATTCACATAAGAGGGCTGGGAAAGATTCAATCCTAGGGTGTTACCCCTATATAGCCACTCACAAATATAAGTAAAAAACTTTATTAAACATATATGCATCAAATAATGACAATAACAGGATAAAAAGCCAGGGAGCTCCCGCACGAGAGGAGACTAAAAGTCTAAATATAGTAACACTGTAATGTTTCTTTAAGTAGCAAAGAGACAAGGGAGAGGAAAGGAACCGTAATGACTCTTATATAAAGGATCCATATACACACACACACTATACAAAGTATACTGCACCACCTCATAGACACAAACAAACCATACTGTATAACTAGTATCTATGTGTTTGTGTTCCTAGCCTAAAGTCTTAGTAGTGAGTGTTGAAACAATAACGACAAGTAGGCATAATTGTATCATTGTATCCAGTCAGTAGCTGAAACCAGTGCCTCACTCGTGGGTGGGAGGGGAAGGGCAAAACCCAAATCACACAACGCTACACCCCAGGCTATCCTATAAATATAAGGATCATCACAAGTCTCCTATGTATACAAATATCTGTATACAGGACGCCATGGGACAAGAGAACAGAGGAATACAACCTGGTTCCGCTCGTAGGTAAGCGTCACCGTTTATTTTCTATGTAGGAGGAACGTACAGAGACAGTAGGAGGGAGTTCTGGTAAGTGCTTCTGCAGGGGGCCAAGCTTTATGTATCGTGTCTAGTAATATCTACAGTGCTATTCATATGCTTCTTTAAGCAAGTGTGTCTTAAGGTGGGTCTTAAAGGTGGATAGAGAGGGTGCTAGTCGGATATCAAGGGGAAGGGCATTCCAGAGGTGTGGGGCAGTCAGTGAGAAAGGTTTAAGGCGGGAGAGGGCTTTAGATACAAAGGGGGTAGAAAGAAGACATCCTTGAGCAGAACGCAAGAGTCTGGATGGTGCATAACGAGAAATTAGGGCTGAGATGTAAGGAGGAGCAGAAGAGTGTAAAGCTTTAAAGTGAGGAGGAGAATTGCATGTGTGATACGGGATTTGATAGGAAGCCAGGAGAGGGATTTCAGCAGGGGAGACGCGGAGACAGATTTAGGAAAGAGTACAGTGATTCTGGCAGCAGCGTTTAGGATAGATTTTAGGGGAGACAGGTGAGAGGCAGGAAGGCCGGATAGCAGGAGGTTACAGTAGTCGAGACGGGAGAGAATGAGGGCCTGCGACAGAGTTTTAGCAGTCGAGCAACAGAGTAACGGGCCTATCTTTGTAATATTACGGAGGAAAAAGCGACAGGTTTTAGAAACGCTCTGAATGTGAGAGGAGAATGTGAGAGAGGAGTCAAGTGTGACCCCTAGGCAGCATGCTTGGGCTACTGGGTGAATGATCGTACTTCCAACAGTAATTTGGAAGGAGGTAGTAGGGCCAGGTTTGGGAGGAAGTATGAGGAGCTCTGTTTTAGCCATGTTGAGTTTAAGGCGACGGAGGGCCATCCAGGAGAGACATTCTGAGACTTTGGTCTGTACAGCTGGTGTAAGGTCAGGGGTAGAAAAGTAAATTTGTGTGTCGTCAGCATAGAGGTGATATTTAAACCCAAGTGATGTGATTAGGTCACCTAGAGAAAGTGTGTACAGAGAAAAGAGAAGAGGTCCCAGGACAGAACCCTGTGGCCCCCCCACAGAGAGATCTATGGAGGAGGAGATGGTGTTAGCAGAAGAGACACTGAAAGTACGATGGGAGAGGTAGGATGAGAATCAGGATAGAGCGTTGTTACGAATACCAAGAGTATGGAGAATGTGAAGGAGAAGAGGGTGGTCCACGGTGTCAAATGCTGCAGAGGTCGAGTAATATGAGCAGAGTGTAATGACCTCTGTCTTTGGCAGCATGGAGGTCATTAGTTATTTTAGTGAGGGCTGTTTCAGTCGAGTGAGCAGTGCGGAAGCCAGATTTGGTGTTGAGAAAGTGGAGCAAGCGAGAGAAAACAAGACGTTCAAGGAGTTTGGAGGCAAAAGGCAGGAGGGAGACAGGTTGATAGTTAGAAAGACAGATAGGGTCAAGCTTGTTGTTTTTGAGTAATGGTATATAATGTTGGTGGCGAGAAACAATCCCCCAAGATCAGGGAAAGTGACAAAGTTCTACTGCAAGATACATTTAACCTAGTAGAAACGGCAGAGAGAAGGTGACCAAAAATTCCGGAGGATACAAAGATTCCGAACCCCCCGCCCCCCTACCTTTCCTTTCCCATTTATCATTTTATTTTAGTTTTAAGTTGAACAAAAATGCAATTGGAATATGTATTTTCTGTTGGATAATATAGAGAAAATAATGGGTGTATGCATTTCCTGTAACACTGTTAAACCAATAAAGAACAAGTTATATATATATATATATATAAAAAAAAAAAAAACTCACAAAGTCCCTTGAATCATGTCAATATAGTGATATATCTGGAAAAACAGCTGCTGTAATGTGGCAGGTAAATCAAGCGTAGGATCCGCGTAGTGAAGAGTTAAGAACAAGCAAGGTAAGGAGAACCAGACACTGTGATGAGAACTGGTAGGGGTGTATATAACAGGGAATATACAGTGTTACCTCTGAATCCCCGATCCGCAGTAACGTTCTCTGTCCGTTATATCTGTTTCCCGTTGCTTTGTCAGGCACTTGAAAGGAGTGCCGTCCTCTTCTGTTTTGAGAGCCATGGAGTTCCCGTGTGCCGGGGCTGGAAAAGGATAATCTCAAGCTCCGGTCTGTCCGGAACACTCCGTCCGCTACTCCGATATGTTGATTCCACGTGGAGATGTGTAACGCGTAGCTCACCACAAATGAGGCGCGACTGCGGGGTTGAGGTAGGAATTGGTACAAAACGCCGACCACAACAGCGAGGGTGCGTCTAGAGTGTAGGATAGTCTTGCAAGCCGGATCAGGGTAATAGAAGACAGCGTAATGAGGTACTTGCCGGGTCTAGGAGTGTAGAGTAGCAGATCGTTGGGGTACGTAGCCGGAGTCGGGATTGGAGAGAGTAGAGTAGTCGTAGAGCCAAAGCCAGGGTCAGCGCAGGAGAGAGTAGCATCGTCGTATCCAAAGCCAGGGTCAGCGAAGGAGAGAGCAGCTTCATCATGGTGCAATGCCAGGGTCAATGCAGGAGAGAGCAGCGTCGTCGTGGTGCAATGCCGGGGTCAGTGCAGGAGAGAGCAGTGTCGTCGTGGTGCAATGCCAGGGTCAGTGCAGGAGAGAGCAGCGTCGTCGTGGTGCAATGCCGGGGTCAGTGCAGGAGAGAGCAGTGTCGTCGTGGTGCAATGCCAGGGTCAGTGCAGGAGAGAGCAGCATCGTCGTGGTGCAATGCCAGGGTCAGTGCAGGAGAGAGCAGCGTCGTCGTGGTGCAATGCCGGGGTCAGTGCAGGAGAGAGCAGTGTCGTCGTGGTGCAATGCCAAAGGTCAGTGCAGGAGAGAGCAGCGTCGTCGTGGTGCAATGCCAGGGTCAGTGCAGGAGAGAGCAGCGTCGTCGTGGTGCAATGCCAGGGTCAGTGCAGGAGAGAGCAGCGTCGTCGTGGTGCAATGCCAGGGTCAGTGCAGGAGAGAGCAGCGTCGTCGTGGTGCAATGCCAGGGTCAGTGCAGGAGAGAGCAGCGTCGTCGTGGTGCAATGCCAGGGTCAGTGCAGGAGAGAGCAGCGTCGTCGTGGTGCAATGCCAGGGTCAGCGCAGGAGAATATCACAAGGTAAGTTCCAGGCAGGGTCAGGCAGCAAGGTTCAGGCAGACAGGCACAGAGTAGTGAGTGTCAGCGTCACACAAACTGGAGTCATGCTCGGCAATGATTGAGAGTACTGAGAGTATATTTAAAGGACCTTCCACCATTGGGAGGCAACCAGGAAGGAGGGCTGCGGTTCCAGATAGGCTGCTGGATCGTGCAGGTGCGTCCTATTGCACAGCCAATTGTGACCGCATTATAGTGTGCGCGCGCAACACGTAGGCAACCCGGTCGTGCACCGTCATCGCGCGCCACCACACCTGCACCAGTATGGGGTGGAGTCCTGAGGCGGGACCCGCAGGAACAGAGGCGGAGCACGACCGCACCGCGTAGCACCGACGTCAGGACGGGGGCGGGACCGAGGGGCGGAGACCGCAGACCGACGGGGTGACCGTGCACGCGCACGCGCATCAAGACCAGAGGAGCGAGAACGCGCCCTGCACCCAGAGACAGAAGAGGCTGACGGAACCCACGCAGGATCCGCGTGCCGCGCATAAGTACCACCGCCAGGTTGCCACTCAAGTGCCATGGGTATCAGATGGGCGAGCAAGGGTCAAAGGGGCAAAAGCACCAGAACGGCGAATCCTCACAGTACCCGCCCTCTAGGAGCGACCTCCAGGCGACTCCATGAAGGGTTTTCTGGAAAATTCAGATGGAAGTTCTTGACCATTCTTGCCGCATGAACCCGATGACTGGGAACCCACGATCTCTCCTCAGCACCGAATCTCCTCCAATGAACGAGATAATGTAAGGAGCCTCGAGAGAATTTTGAATCCAGGATAGATTGGATTTCGTATTCGGGCTGACCTTGTACTAATACGGACATGGTGGGGAGAACGGGAACGGAGTGAGCGAACTGCAGTTTTTTGGACCTTTGAGGCCACAGTGGTGAGGAAGTGGAGTCTGCGTTCCAGCCTTTGCGTACCAAGCGCTACCCGGACGCAGAAGTGGCGCGCGCCTGGAGTGAACAAGCCCCACGGACTCTGTCACGGTTGACACAGAGGTTTTTTATTTTGTAAGTGACTTTTATCTTTATTAAATACTGGGATTTTATTTCTCTACTTCCCTTGTGTTTATTCACAATTTGGGGCAGTTTTATGTGTATTCAAGAAGGGAGGAACTGCACTCAGCGGAGGAGGTTTGTATGTGCCACAATCTGTGGATTTATGTGCCTGCACTCACACGAGCCCGTGTGCGTATCTATATTATTTATTTATTCCCCATCCCTATTTATACTTGTATCCAGGGTACACCTTGTGTGCTGCATTTACTGTGGTTCCAATAGAACCCCTGTGCAGCACTCAGTGTGGAGGGAGATCGGTTACTACGTTAGCCGGGCTGTACTCTGATCCCAGGGTACTTTTAAAATATATGTGTCACACTCTCACTATTTTTACCCTCTCTGTTCACCCATTAACCCCTGAGGTGAGTTGTGATTGGAACCAGAAAATAGGAGCCATACGAAGTAAGAAACTGTGACGTCAGCCCATTCCCAGGCCAGGGAAGGGTTAATCCGGTGTACCTGTGTCTACTGAAGTCCACACAGGAACTTTACGGGCCGACGAGGGGTGAATTTACCAACTCACCAGCAAAAGATAAAGAATTACCTGATGTACACGTACTCACACTAGCCCGTGTGAGTATAGAAAATATCTTTTATTATTATCTTTAATTACTATTGGTTAACCCACCCCTTGCTTAAGTTTCTCCACAGTGTATTGACTGGTTCGGACTGAACACTTGTGCACTGGGGTGATGCTATATTAGTCTGGCTGTACTATTCACCAGCCCACCTTGAACCTCTAAGGTTATTTTAGTTTTATTTATCGGCGCTCCCCTTGATTTTTGTTTTTCCTTTCCATTCGTTTTGGGGTACAAGGAAAAGTCCCCCGTAGGGTTCAAGCGGCTGACAGTGGTCCTTGAGCGTGCACGAAAATTGTGAGCCACGCATGGTCCTCTGCTCATGGTAATATTTTTGATTACTTTATTGTTAATTCTTCTAGAGAGAGCGCCCAGGTACTTTTTGTCTACAGACCTTTGGAAGGAGTCAGGCAAGTCTCATGACACTGGGTGCTCCAGAGAAGAGGTAGAGTCTCTGTCCAATCGATTCGGGGATTGTGTAGCGGAAGCCTAGGTAGGCCCAGAATTACGTACCGATGGTGTATGTTTGGCATGCAATTGTATCCTCTTGGAATGAGTTCCAGTGACCTGTTAGAAGAGGGGTATAGTTTGTAAGGATATAAAGGCGGGTTGCAGTGGCCGCCCGTCAATAGCTTTGAGACCTACGGGGCGATCCTTGTATATTAGGGGTATCTTGTTCCGCTCTGCGAACCCCTGGTTGATGAAGTTTCCTCCTGACCCGGAATCCAGAAAGGCCCGTGTAGAGGTTCTGAAGCTGTCTCCAAATAAGATGATAGGAACGAAGATCCTGGAAGGGAGTTTGGGAGGAGAAGAAGACAAGGTTCCCAGAGTGATCCTCCCGGCTCTTACTGGGCAGTGGCATTTCCTGACTTCAAAGGACAGGCGATCACTGTCGTTTGGTGATGTAATGGTGCTCAAAAGTGCTTTGGTCCGTATATTTAAAGTGGAAGGGAGCACATACTGGGTAATGACTATTAGATTGTAACAGTACTTAGCCTATAGGGGGGCTCTAAGATTACCCTGAAGGTTGGGGTGGGTTGCCCAGAGACACCCTCCCCTACCTCATTGGGTTGGCCCCAGGTTATGTACTCACGATACTTGAATCCCCCAGAGGCTCCCTTCCAAAGCGTGCTGCTGTATCAGGATAAAGTGCACTAGCACGAAACGCGTAGAAGGGTTGCAGCCCTCTATTTTATGACTTCTCAATAAAGGATTTTGTTTGCCAGACCTGCTCTCTTCACTCATTGCTGTGCGCTGCACACTCTTCGCATTTGGATCACTAAATGTCCGCTGTTACCACAATACAGACATAGGCCTGCACGACGTCTGCGTTGTGTTTCGCCAGAAGATAAGCGGGTACCTCCCAACTGCATAGGTTCGTCTACGGCCAGCGGTGAAGAATTCCTAACTCCTGCTGGACGAGTAAAGAAAGAATGCGTACCTCGTTGGCGCCTTCCTCTCTCCATCCTTCTCTCTTGAAGCCGCTGATCCATGCGTACGCATAAGGCCACGAGATCCTCTAATCCAGCGGGGCGCTCTAGCGCAGCCAATTCGTCCTTGAGAGCCTCGAACAAGCCCTGCCAGAATGCTGCCGTCAAGGCCTCATCGTTCCAGCCAGACTCAGCGGCTATGGTACGGAATTCAACCGGGTAGCGGGCCGCAGTACGGTCTCCTTGTGAAATTTTTAAGAGAGACGAAGCTGCAGTTACCTTTCGCCCTGGAGTATCAAAGACTCTTCGGAATTCTTTGGTGAAGCGGTTAACGTCGGAGATCAAGTCCGGTCTTTGCTCCCAGATAGGTGAGGTCCATGCCAGGGCATCGTCTGCCAATAGGGAAACGATGTATGCCACCTTAGAGCGCTGAGAGGGAAAGTGAGATGGTAACTGTTCAAAGTGCATGGAGCACTGATTTAGAAATCCCAGACAAGCCAACGGATCACCACCAGAACGGTTAGGGGTATGTAGCCGTGGCTCTGAAGCCGGAGTCAATGGAACGGAAGCCGGCACCGGGGCTGCTTGAGTAGCAGTGGAAGGAGAGAGATTTTTAATCTGGTCACTAATGGTGTTTAGTGAGTGTTGGAGCAGTTCCATTCTCTGGTCACTATGTGCTAGACATGTCTCCACTTGTTTGAACAAACCATCGTGTTCATGTAGACGTCGTCCCACCTCAACAGTGTCCATGTTTGTTGGGCTGAGCATAATGTCACATGTGCTCACCACAAACTGGACTAGACCGTGAGGCTGAGGTGGGGACGTATATAACCACCGCCCTACAACTGCGGGACCAGGTCCGGATTGCAGAGTCAGGGTCGTGTAGCCGGGTCAGGATAGGAAAGTGTAGGTAGGTCGTGGTACTTGCCGTGGTCAGGGATCGGAGAGAGAAGAGTAGTCATGATCCATAGCCGTGGTCGAGGACAGAGCAGGAGTCCAGAGGTAAGCCGAGGTCCAGGGATGCAGATGAGAGAAGTCCAGGTACAAGCAGGGGTCATAACAAGATCAGAGAAGGCACAGCAACAGGCAACGATCAATGCAGCAAGCACAACACAGAAACAATAGTTTATGCTCAGCAACCAGCAGAGGGCTGATTGGGCATAAAAAGGAAAAGGAGCCAATAGGGAGACCTCAGGAGTAGTGATGTCACACATAGGTAGAGAACCGATAGGAGGAAGCAGGATGGACACCAAGTGAGACACAGCTGAATTTGATCCTACCCTTACCTGGCGCGCAGCGTGCGCATGCATGAGAAGCCCGGCGTGCGCGTGCATGAAGAGCGCGGCGTCCACTCCGCTGGCGAGCCTGCTCGCCGTGATGACGTCATGAGGAGGTAGCCCGAAATCTCCTTACTGACGCGGCGTGTGCACGCAGACAGGGCCCGCGCACGTTCCTGGTAGTGGCGTGTGATGCGTCCGGGAGGCGGAGTCCAGCTGCGGGCTTGACAGATACAAGCAAGATAATGATCAGTACGGGAGTGCGGCAGGGAGGCACCGTGTCACCAGGATCAGCACGGGAGTGCGGCAGGGAGAAACCGTGTCACCAGGATCAGTACGGGAGTGCGGCAGGGAGACACTGTGTCACCAGGATCAGTAAGGGAGTGTGGCAGGGAGACACCATGTCACCAGGATCAGTAAGGGAGTGTGGCAGGGAGACACCGTGTCACCAGGATCAGCACGGGTGTGCGGCAAGGAGACACCGTGTCACCAGGATCAGTAAGGGAATGCGGCAGGGAGACACCGTGTCACCAGGATCAGTAAGGGAGTGCGGCAGGGAGACACCGTGTCACCAGGATCAGTAAGGGAGTGTGGCAGGGAGACACCGTGTCACCAGGATCAGTAAGTGAGTGTGGCAGGGAGACACCGTGTCACCAAAGCTTTTCACCGCAACACTTGAAGAATTGTTCCAGACATTAGATTGGGAAGAAAAAGGGATCAAAATCATTTCGTGAATATTTGAGTCCCCTACAATATGCAGATGACATTGTTATTTTTGCCACAAGTCCAGAAGACGTCCAGCGACAAATTGGAGGACTTACCGAAGCCAGTAAGAATGTGGGACACCGTATGAATCGCAGCGAGGCCAAAGTGATGAACAAACATCTCAAGTCTGCAAAGATTGAAATAAATGGGGACTATGTCTACCTTGACTGGCCAATAACAATGGATGGGAACCTTTTGAATGAAATCAATAAGAGAATGAAGATGGGATGGAGGCGTTTGGAAAAAATAAGTCAATATTTCAAGGCACTTCCCCTTAAGAAGAAAGTTTTCAACCAGTGTATCCTGCCCGTGCTCACGTATGGATGTGAAACTAGGACTCTAAATGAGGAGATAATTCAGAAACTTCAGACAACGCAAAGAAGTATGGAGAGATGGATGCTAGGTATTACCCGAAGACGTATGGAGAGATGCATGCTGGGTATTACCCGAAGACGTATGGAGAGATGCCTGCTGGGTATTACCCGAAGACGTATGGAGAGATGCATGCTGGGTATTACCCGAAGAGATAGGAAAAAATTATGAATGGGTTGGAAACAAAACAAAAGTTTGTGACATCACCACACGGGGAATGAAATGAAAATGGCGGTGGGCCGGACATATCGCAGGAAGAAACTACCATCGTTGAACGAAGATTAAACTCGACTGGATTCCAAGAGAGATTAAAGACCAAGATGACGCACCAAAGTAAGATGGGAGGATGCGAGGAGGGAATGTGTGGGAGCGACGTGGAGAAGAGCGGCTGTAACCGCAGTACCTGGGAGATCGTTGGGGAGGCTTCATCCAGCAGTGGGGAGACACGGGCTGGTGATGATTATATATATACTAGTTGAGAGACCCGGAGTTGCCCGGGATGTAAATGCGTAATAGGTAGTATTATTTATAACTCGTGGAACAATAGGTGAGTATTTGTTGTAAAGGTTTCGGGGGGGGAGAAAGGGGAGTGGGGGGGGGAGAAAGGGGAGCGGGGGGGGGAGAAAGGGGAGCGGGGGGGGGGGGGGAGAAAGGGGAGCGGGGGGGGGGAGAAAGGGGAGCGGGGGGGGAGAAAGGGGAGCGGGGGGGGAGAAAGGGGAGCGGGGGGGAGAAAGGGGAGCAGGGGGGGGGAGAAAGGGGAGCGGGGGGGGGGAGAAAGGGGAGCGGGGGGGGGGAGAAAGGGGAGCGGGGGGGGGGGGGAGGAAGGGGAGCGGGGGGGTAGAAAGGGGAGCGGGGGGGTAGAAAGGGGAGCAGGGGGGGGAGAAAGGGGAGCGGGGGGGAGAAAGGGGAGCGGGGGGGAGAAAGGGGAGCGGGGGGGGAGAAAGGGGAGCGGGGGGAGAAAGGGGAGCAGGGGGGGGAGAAAGGGGAGCGGGGGGGGAGAAAGGGGAGCGGGGGGGGGAGAAAGGGGAGCGGGGGGAGAAAGGGGAGCGGGGGGGGGAAAGGGGAGCGGGGGGGGGGAAAGGGGAGTGGGGGGGGAAAGGGGAGTGGGGGGGGCAGAAAGGGGAGCGGGGGGGGGAGAAAGGGGAGCGGGGGGGGGTAGAAAGGGGAGCGGGGGGGGGTAGAAAGGGGAGCGGGGGGGTAGAAAGGGGAGCGGGGGGGGAGAAAGGGGAGCGGGGGGGAGAAAGGGGAGCGGGGGGGGAGAAAAGGGAGCGGGGGGGGGGGGGAGAAAGGGGAGCGGGGGGGGAAAGGAGTGGGGGGGGTGGAGAGCAGTGGGCATATGTATTGTCATAATTTATGTATGGGCATTTCCCCCCCCTCCTCCGTGCATCCGTCCCCCTGCTGGTTCCCCCCCCGTTCCCCGTGACTCCCCCCCCCGTTCCCCGTGACTCCCCCCCCCGTTCCCTGTGACTCGCGCTCCCACCCCCCCCGGCGCCCGCTCGATGTGGCGTCTGGCTGAGCGGCGGTAGGAAGCGCCCTGTGTGTGTGGGCCTGAGGCTGAGGCGGGACGCGCAGTGGGACTGAGGCTGAGGCGGGACGCGCAGTGGGCCTGAGGCTGAGGCGGGACGCGCAGTGGGCCTGAGGCTGAGGCGGGACGCACAGTGACCTAACTTGAGCGGGTGGTAGCGCCGGAGAGGTAAGGGAGCGGCTGGGGTAGGAGGGCCGCACTTCCCGTCCGGAGCCAGTGCAGGACGGCGCACGTGAGGGGGGGGGGAGGGGGGCGGACAGAGGGTGTGTGTGTGTGTGTATAGAGCTGCTGTGTTGTGTGTGTGTGTGTATAGAGCTGCTGTGTTGTGTGTGTGTGTGTATAGAGCTGCTGTGTTGTGTGTGTGTGTATAGAGCTGCTGTGTTGTGTGTGTGTAGAGCTGCTGTGTTGTGTGTGTGTGTATAGAGCTGCTGTGTTGTGTGTGTGTGTGTGTGTATAGAGCTGCTGTGTTGTGTGTGTATGTGTGTGGGCCGTCACTCCGCCTCAGGCCAATGAGAGGTGTGCGGGGGCGGGCGACCCAAGGGACCAATGAGATTTCCCCTAGGGACACCGGACATCCAGGCAGGCAAACATACAGTGCTTTCACTAATATAGTATACTAGCTGAGAGCCCCGGCGTTGCCCGGGATGTTTGTGGTGTGGGTGTGGCATTTGGGTGGGGAGTGGTCCACGCGGCCCATGTGCGGTGGTAGTGCTGCTGTGGCTGTACTGATGGTGATTGTATTGGTGTGCTGATTTGGGAGGGTTTGGTGCTGATGTGGGGGTGCGGATGTGGGTGTGCCGATGGGGGAGGTGCAAAGGTGGCGATGTGTGGGTGCTGATGGTGTTGATGGGGGCTGGGAATGGTGGGGAGGCGAGAATGCCAGTGTGCTGGGGGGGCATACCGGTGTGCTGATGTGGTGGTGCTGGGGTGTGTGTGTGTATACATGTTTGTGTGTATACATTGTATGTGTGTGTGTGTATACATGTGTGTGTGTGTGTATGTGTACGTGTGTGTGTGTATACACGTGTGTGTATACACGTATGTGTGTGTATACACGTGTGTGTATACACATGTGTGTGTATACATTGTGTGTATGTATATATTGTGTGTGTGTATACGTGTGTGTGTATACACATGTGTGTGTATACACGTGTATACATGTTTGTGTGTGTGTATACATGTTTGTGTGTATACATTGTATGTGTGTGTGTGTATACGTGTGTGTGTGTGTGTATACATGTGTATGTGTGTATACATGTGTGTGTGTGTATACATGTGTGTGTATATACATGTGTGTGTGTACACGTGTGTGTGTGTGTACACATGTGTGTGTGTGTACACATGTGTGTGTACACATGTGTGTGTACACATGTGTGTGTGTATACACGTGTGTGTGTATACACATGTGTGTGTATACACATGTGTGTGTGTATACACGTGTGTGTGTGTATACACGTGTGTGTGTGTATACACGTGTGTGTGTATACACGTGTGTGTGTGTGTATGTATACATGTGTGTGTGTGTATACATGTGTGTGTGTGTATACATGTGTGTGTGTATACATGTGTGTGTATACATGTGTGTGTGTGTATACATTATGTGTATGTATACGTGTGTGAGTGTATACGTGTGTGTGTATGTGTACATGTGTGTGTGTGTATGTCTCCATGTGTGTGTGTGTATGTCTCCATGTGTGTGTGTGTATGTCTCCATGTGTGTGTGTACGTGTACATGTGTGTGAGTATACGTGTACATGTGTGTGTGTGTGTACGTGTCTACGTGTACATGTGTGTGTGTGTGTGTACGTGTACATGTGTGTGTGTGTGTGTGTGTGTGTGTACGTGTCCATGTGTGTGTGTGTGTCTACGTGTACGTGTGTGTGTGTCTACGTGCGTGTGTGTACGTGTGTGTGTGTACGTGTGTGTGTGTGTGTGTGTACGTGTGTGTCTACGTGTGTGTCTATGTGTGTGTGTCTACGTGTGTGTGTTTGTGTCTACGTGTGTGTGTTTGTGTATACGTGTGTGTGTGTATACGTGTGTGTGTGTGTATACGTGTGTGTGTGTCTACGTCTGTGTGTCTACGTGTGTGTGTGTGTGTGTGTCTACGTGTGTGTGTGTGTGTCTACGTGTGTGTGTGTGTGTCTGTGTCCCTGTGTGTCCTTTGGCCCGTGACTCCGCCTCAGGGAAGGGGGGGGGGTGGGGGGGAGGTGGTGGGAAGGGGGGGGTGGGGGGGAGGTGGTGGGAAGGAGGGGGGTGGGGGGGGAGGGGAGGTGGTGGGAAGGGGAGGGGGTGGGGGGGAGGTGGTGGGAAGGGGGGGGGGTGGGGGGAAGGGGGGGAGGTGGTGGGAAGGGGGGGAGGTGGTGGGAAGGGGGGGGGGTGGGGGGAAGGGGGGGAGGTGGTGGGAAGGGGGGGAAGGGGGGGGAGGTGGTGGGGAGTGGGGAAGGGGGGTGGGGGAGGTGGGAAGGGGGGTGGAGGTGGTGAGGAGGTGGTGGGAGGTTGTAAGGGGGGAGTGAAGGGAAGGTGAAGGGGGGGTGAAGGTGGGGGTGGAGGGGAGGTGAAGGGTGGGGGTGGAGGGGAGGTGAAGGGGGGGGGAAGGTGAAGGGGGGGGTGGAGGGGAGGTGAAGGGGGGGTGGAGGGGAGGTGAAGGGGGGGGGTGAAGGGGAGGTGAGGGGGGGGGAGTGGAGGGGAGGTGAAGGGGGGGGGTGGAGGGGAGGTGAAGGGGGGGTGGAGGGGAGGTGAAGGGGGGGTGGAGGGGGTGAAGGGGAGGTGGGGGGTGAAGGGGAGGTGGGGGGTGAAGGGGAGGTGGGGGGGTGAAGGGGAGGTGGGGGGGGGGTGAAGGGGAGGTGGGGAGGGTGAAGGGGAGGTGAAGGGGGGTGGAGGTGAAGGTGAGGTGAAGGGGGGGTGGAGGGGAGGTGAAGGGGGGGTGGAGGGAGGTGGAAGGGAAGGGAAGTGGAGTGAGGGGAGGTGAGGGGTGGGTGAGGGGAGGTGAAGGGGGGTGAGGGGAGGTGAAGGGGGGTGAGGGGAGGTGAAGGCCGCTCCCTCACCCGTCCGGCCGCTCACTCACCCGTCCGGCAGCTCCCTCACCCGTCCGGCCGCTCCCACGTGGATCTGAGGCGGGAGGCAGCTTGTTGTGGCCGCTCCCCCGCTGTGTCCCGGGCGCTCGCTCGCTCCGCTGACTGTAGCGGCGCCGGGGGGGTGGGGGGGTGGAGGGGAGGTGATTTGAAGGGGGGTGAGGGGTGGGTGAAGGCCGCTCACTCACCCGTCCGGCCGCTCCCACGTGGAACTGAGGCGGGAGGCAGCTTGTTGTTGCCGCTCCCCCGCTGTGTCCCGGGCACTCGCTCCTCCGCTCACTGTAGCGGCGCCGGGGGGGGGGGGGGGGGTGTTTGAAAGCGCGGGAGACACGGGGAGAGGAGGAGGTGCGCGCCGGTGTGGAGGCTGATTTCGGGGAGGAAGAGGCGGAGGCGGGTATGTGAGCCCCCCCCCCCCCCCGGGTTATACAATGCTGCTAATGTACACCCCCCCCTACTGTGTGTGTGTGTGTGTGTCCGTGTGTGTCCGTGTGTGTGTTTGTGTCCCTGTGTGTGTGTTTGTGTCCCTGTGTGTCCTTTGGGCCGTCACTCCGCCTCAGGCCAATGAGAGGTGTGCGGGGGTGTCCTTTGGGCCGTCACTCCGCCTCAGGCCAATGAGAGGTGTGCGGGGGCGGCCCAAGGGACCAATGAGATTTCCCCTAGGGACACCGGACATCCAGCAGGCAGGCAGGCTGGCATGCATGCATGCAGGCATACAGTGCTTTCACTAATATAGTATAAGATAAAAGAAGATAGCTATATAGAGAAACAGATTGTAGGGGCTCATATATTTTTATGAGGAGTACTCTATAGAAAACACTGATACACACAGAGCAGACTGACTCACATACACTGATACACACAGAGCAGACTGACTCACATACACTGATACACACAGAGCAGACTGACTCACATACACTGATACACAGAGCAGACTGACTCACATACACTGATACGAGCAGACTGACTCAAATACACTGATACGAGCAGACTGACTCACATACACACTTACAGAGCAGTCTGACTCACATACACTGATACACACAGAGCAGCCTGACTCACATACACTGACACACTGATACACACAGAGCAGACTGACTCATACACACACTGATACACACAGAGCAGCCTAAATCACATACACAGACACAGAGCAGACTGACAAACATACACACACAGAGCAGAATGACAAACATACACACCTTTTGGTCAAAGAATTTTTTTATTAAATGACTCTTCTTCCTTGAAAGGTTGCTGACCTGTGTTAGGGCAATTCAGGACAAGAATCAGTGACAGAAATAATGCAAATAAATCCACTCCAAACAGCATGTTACAATATTTAAAAGCACTATAGCAAAAACCTTAACAAATGAAAAGAAATACTGTATTCTGTTGTCTGATTTTTTTAATTTAAATATGTCTACGTGTAAGTTTGTAACTAGCACGCAAATCTGTCATCAGTTCCACGCCACCCGCACTTTCCATTGCCAACTAATACGCGTTACTGCCTCATTTGGGGCATAGGACCCAGCTGATAGGCACAATATATTATTGTCACATGGAAAGTTAGGATGCAGACAATCCGTATGTAGGGATAATAATAATCTTATCTATAGGTGCTAAGCCACATATGGACATCCTTGGACCCCCATGAGATCAGGATAAGACCACTTCACTGATACTGGCCTCTGAAGTCCGCATGGAACACAGCTCAGTACTGCTTGTTAAAGAGGAGCAAGAGAGAATAAAAAGCAGCATTTGCCATGTGGACACTGTGCTGCAGGCTTCGGCCTTTTTCAATAAAAATGATATGAAAAACAGCTATGAAAAAGAAATATGAAAATAAGGTTGTTTAATTTGCTTTAAAGCACGTCACAATCCCCTTCAATAATTCATTTTTTGCTAGTTTTTAAGTGAAGATTATGGTCTCCCATCCCTGGATTTCTTCTTCTGATGACCCCAGAGGGAGGATCACGGCTGTGTTGGCCACACAAGCGATCAATGCAATCCCGTCCCACTCAGAGCCTATCGACATTCAGGCACCAGAATGAATCGTGTGATTGCCTGCTAGACCAGGGGGGGCCCCCACTCCAATCCCCCCCACAGGTCAGGTTTGCAGGATATCCCAGCTTCAACACAGGTGGCGCAATGGGTCAAAGACTGAGCCACCTGTGCTGAAGCAGGGACTGATTGAGCCACCTGTGCTGAAGCAGGGATATCCTGAAGACCTGACCTGTTGGGAGAGGGGACTTGAGGACTGGAGTTGAGAGCCCCTGTGCTAGATGTTTAACACTAAATCTAGACCGCTGCGTGTACAAATTATAAGGATTACTAGAGCAACAAATTGTGAATTTATTTCAAGACTGGCTTGCTGACATACAAAGCTCTACATGATGCCCGGGGTCCCGGCTGTCTGAGAGGGCTTCTAGCCCCCTACCCTCCCATTCGCTCACTTTGATCTGCAGATGTACGACTCCTAACAGTTCCCAGAACCTCTGTGACTTCCTTTGGCGCCCGAACTTTTACCCGCGCTGCTCCCACTCTCCGGAACAGTCTGCCTCGTACTACAACGCAAGAGGCCTCCTCCCTGGGAATCTATAAAAACAAGCTTACCTGTTTACTCGGGCATTTAAATAATGAACCACAACCTGTCCGGCATTTAATAGCTCCAGCACCGTCCCATCCTGTGTTGTATCGTTCCTTGTGTTTGGTCTCGTTTATAACCTTAAATGTTTTCTTCTTCCCTTTATGTAACTGTGAAGCGCTCCACATGGAAAGGAACAGCAAACAGCGTAATTCCACTCTAATAAAAACAATATTAAAATATATGCACAGGGCACTCACACATGTTCGGAAATTAAAGCACGGTTTAGAGTACACCTAACAACGGGAGGTCTGTTCCGCTGTGCGGCCGGAGACTCGAAACGGTTCTGCGTCACGTACTGTGAAATCTCATCTCGCGTTGTATGGCTGGATCAGCATTTTGTGGATGGATCAGCTGGGCTCTCCCGCGTTTGTCAACCTCCGCGTTTCGCTGAAGCTGCGTCAGGGGTGCGCCATACCTCAGTCCTTTGCCTGAAATGGCAGTGGTCCTGTGAGTTCATTCATTGGAGTGGGGAATACCTGTTATCATACAGATTACACTATGTTGTGTTTTCTTGTCTTTCCTGTTTATGCGCTATATGTTCTCCCCTTTTTCTGGGGACAGGGATAGATGGTAGAACCATTTATGGTGATGGAAAAGAGAATATTGGGCCAGGTTTAGGGAGCAATATGAGGAGCTAAGCTATAGGCATATTAAGTTGAAGGCGGCGGAGCACCATCCACGAGGATATATCCAGGGGGCATTCAGGAACTCGGGACTAGATTGTAGGAGTGAGGGTATGGGTGGATAGATATATCTGTGTTTCATTTGCATAGAGATGATTTCTAAGGCCAAAAGAGTTGATGAGGTCACCAAGTGATAGTATGTAGAGTAGTGGTTTTCAACCGGGGTTCCGTGAGCACCCCTCAGGGGTTCCGTGAGCACCCCTCAGGGGTTCCGCGGCCACCAGGGATCGGGAGAGCTGGGACAACTCTCCCAGCTGTCCTAGACCCGGAAGCGCGGCGGCACCCCCACTTGCAGTGACCGGCGGCTCCCGAGCCAAGCAGAGGCTATTCTTCCGCTCTACCTGCTCCGGTCGGCGCCGGCTGACAAGAGGGAGAGGATTGGGCAGGCGGGTGCTCACGCAAGGAGGGAAGGGGGGGACACTCGTCTACTGCAAATGCCCCTTGTTGCAACACTAAAAGGATAAGAACAGGGGTGGGAGAGTGTGTGTGTGTAAGTGGGAGAGTGAGTGGGATTGTGTGTGTGTGTAAGTGGGAGTATGTGTAAGTGGGAGTGTGTGTGTGTAAGAGGGATAGTGTGTGTGTAAGTGGGAGAGTGTGTGGGATTGTGTGTGTGTAAGTGGGAGTATGTGTAAGTGTGTGTGTAAGTGGGATAGTGTGTGTGTGTGTGTAAGTGGGAGAGTTTGTGAGTGTGTGTGTGTAAGTGGGAGTATGTGTGTGTGCACGCACGCAAGAGGGAGAGTGTGAGGGGAAGAGAGATGGGGCGATGGGGGGCAGCAGCAGGGCCGGCAAGATGGCGGTGCAGTTGGTGCCTGTGCACCGAACCCCACGGTTCCAGAGGACTGGCGCTCTCCCCTACGACAATTCAACTTATTGCCGGGGGAGAGCGCAGGGCCTCTGTAAGGCTGCACTTATAGTGCCGGCGACAGCGACGTCGCAGCAAAACAAATGTATTGCCACCACCGCGACCGCTTATAGTAAGCGCAACGCAACAGATCGACGGGAGTGACGCTGGCGGAAAGCGACGACCATCGCGTCACGCGCACTATAAGCGCGGCATTTCTCTTACCATCTCCGGCAGCATCTCCTACTGCATGGTCCCGTCATAATGGCTCCGCGATGTCCAATGGTGTCGCGTCGCCATGACAACAGGACGCAACGTCTCATTGTCATGGCAATATGACGTCACGTCCTGGAAAACGAATGCTGCGTTACATCCTGTTGTCATGGCAACGTGACGGAATTTGACGTCACAGAGCCATGACGACTGGACTACGCAGGGGGTGATGCCGCCGGAGAAGGTAAGAGCCGCGGCTCCGCACATGTCCTTGCACCGAGCCCCGCGTAGGATTAGGCCTGGGACATAGTCCCACAGATCCCGCTGAGCCAATGGGAGTGAGGGACTAGCCCCGCCTCCCGTTCCGCCCCCAAAGCGCGCTCACTGCCTCGCCTGCCAGGACACAAAAAAGCTCCAGCTTGAGCAGGCGAGGCAGAGCAGGAGCGCTGATCAGCGCGGCCCGAGGCACCGTGCCCGAGGCCTTAGTAGGGAAAAGTGACCTTGGGATTTGGCTTCATGTGAATCAGGGGTGCGCAATCTTTCCCCCCTGCCAGCTCTCCTCCCCTACTCGGCTCCGGCGTCAAATGACGCCATGTGACGTTCACATTGCCATGGCAACGCGATGTCATCACGGCGGGTTACCATGATGATGCGTCACTGGAAGCAAAGGTAAGTTAGTTACAGAGGCCTCGCGCAGGCGCCCGGCATCTAATTTAAATGCCTTGGGGGAGAGTGTGGAACCTGTGTAACGGCCCCCCCCCAAAATATCGCGCCCCTCAGTTTGCGCACCCCTGATGTAGATCATCGGCTACTTTAGTAAGCACGGTCTCTGCTCCGTGTACGAAACCCGGATTGTAACAGGCCCAGGAGCAGAGACCGGCGACACGGGAAATATCCGTGTGCAGAGCTTCTCGAGCTTTCCATTCAAAATCCGTTCCGTGGTATAAAATCTGTCGACGGATTGTTCCAGTCTCAATCCACGTGGATTCATCCAAAACCGCCCTTAAATACAATCCACGTGGATTCATCCAAAACCGCCCTTAAATACAATCCACGTGGATTCATCCAAAATCGCCCTTAAATACAATCCGCTGGCTGATTTTAACAGTTCAATCTGCGGATTCAGCAATCCACGGATTGCATTGTTATAACCCGCCAGCAGACTGCGGAGTCCACGGATTGGATTGTTATAATCCACCAGCAGACTGCGGAGTCCACGGATTGGATTGTTAGAATCCACCAGCAGACTGCGGAGTCCACGGATTGGATTATAATCCACCAGCAGACTGCGGAGTCCACGGATTGGGTGGTTATAATCCACCAGCAGACTGCGGAGTCCACGGATTGGATTGTTATAATCCACCAGCAGACTGCGGAGTCCACGGATTGGATTGTTATAATCCACCAGCAGACTGCGGAGTCCACGGATTGCATTGTTATAATCCACCAGCAGACTGCAGAGTCCACGGATTGGATTGTTATAATCCACCAGCAGACTGCTGAGTCCACGGATTGCATTGTTATAACCCGCCAGCAGACTGCGGAGTCCACGGATTGGATTGTTATAATCCACCAGCAGACTGCGGAGTCCACGGATTGGATTGTTATAAACCACCAGCAGACTGCGGAGTCCACGGATTAGATTGTTATAAACCACCAGCAGACTGCGGAGTCCACGGATTGGATTGTTATAATCCACCAGCAGACTGCGGAGTCCACGGATTGGATTGTTAGAATCCACCAGCAGACTGCAGAGTCCACGGATTGGATTATAATCCACCAGCAGACTGCGGAGTCCACGGATTGGGTGGTTATAATCCACCAGCAGACTGCGGAGTCCACGGATTGGATTGTTATAATCCACCAGCAGACTGCGGAGTCCACGGATTGGATTGTTATAATCCACCAGCAGACTGCGGAGTCCACGGATTGGATTGTTATAATCCACCAGCAGACTGCGGAGTCCACGGATTGCATTGTTATAACCCACCAGCAGACTGCGGAGTCCACGGATTGGATCACCCTGCTTGAGACGGATAGGCGGAAATCCACAGACCAAAGGAAGTGGCCGAACCGTGGCGGATTCAAATCAGCAAAACACATTCGCCCACGTCTATCCCGGAGGGCGTGGGAATAAAGAAATCTGATGTAACGGGAAAACATGACCAGCAGGGGGTGCATGTCCCACAATAAAGAGGGGGTGCATGTCCCACAATAAAGAAGGGGTGTCCTTAAAAAAAACAAAAACCACCCAAGCAGGAGGATTTATTCAGATGAATTAAGATACTTGTCGGGAGAAAGAATTTCTACCATTACAAATCCTGTTTGCAAGCCATTAACCCAGGGGTTCTCAACTCCAGTCCTCAAGACCCCGCAACAGGTCTGTTTTTAAGGCAGAGCCACCTGTGCTGAAGCAGGGATATCCTGAAAACCTGCCCTGTTGAGGGGTCTTGAGAACCCCTGCATTAACCCTTTGAGTGCCCTTGGATGTAGCTACATCATCATGGTTTCTGCCATTCTGGGTGCTACCTTCCTTCCCCCCCCGCCGCCAAATGGCTGTCTACTACGGAGAGATCGCTTGCCACGTTCCTAAACGCGATCTGAACTAATGGCAGATGGAAGGGGTGTGACCACTCCGCTTGCACCATGGGAGCGGTCAGATGATTGCGAGTGCTGGCGGGGCAGCGGCACTCAAAGGGTTAAAGAGATAACTTCTACCCTCCTTTTGCTCTGTAATCATGTACCGATAACTTTATTTCATGCAGCGCGTTTCCCCCCAGCGTGACTCAAAGCTCATTATAACCATTATTATATATTGATATTACTCTCATTATAGCCACTTTCTCTAGGTGACCTACTCACATCTCTTGGGTTTAAATATCACCTCTATGCTGACGACACACAAATTTACTTTTCAACCCCCGACCTTACACCTGCTGTACAAACCAAAGTTTCTGAATGTCTCTCTGTGATATCATCCTGGATGGCCCTCCGCCGACTTAAACTTAACATACCACAGAGCTCCTCATACTTCCTCCCAAACTTGGCCCTAATACCTCCTTCCACATTACTGTTGGAAGTACTATCATACACCCAGTAGCCCAAGCACGCTGCCTAGGGGTCACACTCGACTCGTCTCACATTCAGAACGTATCTAAAACCTGTCGCTTTTTCCTCCGCAATATTACAAAGATACGCCCTATCCTCTGTTGCTCGATTGCTAAAACTCTGACTCAGGCCCTTATTTTCTCCCGTCTTGATTACTGTAACCCCCTGAGGTCCGGCCTCTCACCTGTCCCCCCTACAATCTATCCTAAACGCTGCTGCCAGAATCACTCTACTCTTTCCTAAATCTGTCTCAGCGTCTCCCCTGCTGAAATCCCTCTCCTGGCTTCCTATCAAATCCCGCATCTCACACTCCATTCTTCTCCTAACTTTTAAAGCTTTACACTCTTCTGCCCCTCCTTACATCTCAGCCCTAATTTCTCACTATGCACCATCCCGACTCTTGCGTTCTGCTCAAGGATGTCTTCTCACAACCCCCTTTGTATCAAGGCTCTCTCCCGCCTTAACCCTTTCTCACTGACTGCCCCGCACCTCTGGAATGCCCTTCCCCTCAATACCCAACTAGCACCCTCTCTATCCACCTTTAAGACCCAGCTTAAGACACATTTGCTTAAAGAAGCATATGAGTAGCACCGTGGCTAATACTAGACACCTGATACATAAAGCTTGGCCCCATACAGATGCACTTACCAGAACTCCCTCCTACTGTCTCTGTACGTTCTACCTACCAATTAGACTGTAAGCTCCTCGGGGCAGGGACTCCTCTTCCTAAATGTTACTTTTATGTCTGAAGCACTTATTCCCATGGTCAGCTATTTGTTATTTATATTATTGTCACGTGTATTACTGCTGTGAAGCGCTATGTATATTAATGGCGCTATATAATGACATACAATTATAACCTATCGAGCGGTGCACAGAATGTGACAGGCACAGCGCCTGCCCCAGTGAGCTTGCAATCCATGTCATGCTTCCTGAGGCAAAGGGAGATACAGTGTCCTTGCGTGTTCTGTGGCATATAACAGGCCAAATAGTAGAGAAGCTGTTACATGTCTGAGTGCATTGCCTGCCCCTACACTGGCACGGCTCCTGAACTACAGACACGTGCTTTACCCAGCACATACTACAGCTACTTCCGGGTGCTGAAGAACTACACCTCCCAGGACTCTTTGCGGCTCCTCCTAGACTCTGACACACCCGAGCATGCGCAGTGCCCCTTATTCCCGCGCATGCTCAGTGCCCCAGCGGTTTTCTTCCAGCACAAGCGCGGTGCCATAGCGGCGTCCCCTTCTTTACCGCGCATGGGCAGTGCTTTCGAGGCGCCCGTCCTCCCACGCATGCGCAGTGCGCGCGCGGCGCCCTTCTCCTTCGGCGCATGCGCAGTGCTCGCGCGGCGCCCCTCTCCTCCGGCGCATGCGCAGTGCCCGCGCGGCGCCCCCTCTCCTCCGGCGCATGCGTGGAGCTTCGTGTCTGGCAAGCTGCGGGTAACGCGGAGTCCGGCGGCACCGAGTGGCAGCAGGGCAGGGCCGGGGAGCAGGCGGCGGAGACCGGGCCGAGAAGCAACGGAGACACCCGAGAGAACCGTGTGAGCGCTGGGTACCGGGGGGAGTGCGGCCTACACCGGCCTGGGGGCCACAGTAATCACAGCCAGGGGGGCGCGCGCGTCCTGTCCTAGAGGTGAGAGGGGCACAGTGCCTGTCCTAGAGGTGGCAGGTGAGAGGGGCACAGTGCCTGTCCTAGAGGTGGCAGGTGAGAGGGGCACAGTGCCTGTCCTAGAGGTGGCAGGTGAGAGGGACACAGTGCCTGTCCTAGAGGTGGCAGGTGAGAGGGACACAGTGCCTGTCCTAGAGGTGGCAGGTGAGAGGGACACAGTGCCTGTCCTAGAGGTGGCAGGTGAGAGGGACGCAGTGCCTGTCCTAGAGGAGGCATGTGAGAGGGACACAGTGCCTGTCCTAGAGGTGGCAGGTGAGAGGGGCACAGTGCCTGTCCTAGAGATGGCAGGTGAGAGGGACGCAGTGCCTGTCCTAGAGGTGCCAGGTGAGAGGGACACAGTGCCTGTCCTAGAGGTGGCAGGTGAGAGGGACACAGTGCCTGTCCTAGAGGTGGCAGGTGAGAGGGACACAGTGCCTGCCCTAGAGGTGGCAGGTGAGAGGGACGCAGTGCCTGTCCTAGAGGAGGCATGTGAGAGGGACACAGTGCCTATCCTAGAGGTGGCAGGTGAGACAGTGCCTGTCCTAGAGGTGCCAGGTGAGATGGGCACAGTGCCTGTCCTAGAGGTGCCAGGTGAGAAGGGCACAGTGCCTGTCCTAGAGGTGAGAGGAGCACAGTGCCTATCCTAGAGGTGACAGGTGAGAGGGGCACAGTGCCTGTCCTAGAGGTGCCAGGTAATAGGGACACAGTGCCTGTCCAAGAGGTGGCATGTGAGAGGGACACAGTGCCTGTCCTAGAGGTGGCATGTGAGAGGGACACAGTGCCTGTCCTAGAGGTGGCATGTGAGAGGGACACAGTGCCTGTCCTAGAGGTGGCATGTGAGAGGGACACAGTGCCTGTCCTAGAGGTGGCATGTGAGAGGGACACAGTGCCTGTCCTAGAGGTGGCATGTGAGAGGGACACAGTGCCTGTCCTAGAGGTGGCAGGTGAGACTGTGCCTGTCCTAGAGGTGCCAGGTGAGAGGGCACTGTGCCTGTCCTAGCAGTGGCAGGTGAGAGGGACACAGTGCCTGTCCTAGCGGTGCCAGGTGAGGGGGCACAGTGCCTGTCCTAGCGGAGCCAGGTGAGAGGGCACAGTGCCTGCCCTAGAGGTGCTATGTGAGAGAGGCGCAGTGCCTGTCCTAGCGGTGGCAGGTTAGAGGAGCACAGTGCCTGTCCTAGCGGTGGCAGGTTAGAGGAGCACAGTGCCTGTCCTAGCGGTGGCAGGTGAGAGGCACAGTGCCTGTCCTAGCGGTGGCAGGTGAGAGGGCACAGTGTCTGTCCTAGCGGTAGCAGGTGAGAGGGGCGCAGTGCCTGTCCTAGCGGTGGCAGGTGAGAAGGGCACTGTGCCTGTCCTAGCGGTGAGAGGGGCGCAGTGCCTGTCCTAGCGGTGGCAGGTGAGAGGGGTGCAGTGTCTGTCCTAGCGGTAGCAGGTGAGAGGGGCGCAGTGCCTGTCCTAGCGGTGGCAGGTGAGAGGGGCACAGTGCCTGTCCTAGCGGTGGCAGGTGAGAGGGGCACAGTGCCTGTCCTAGTGGTGGCATGTGAGAGGGACACAGTGCCTGTCCTAGAGGTGGCAGGTGAGACTGTGCCTGTCCTAGAGGTGCCAGGTGAGAGGGCACTGTGCCTGTCTAGAGGTGCCAGGTGAGAGGGACACAGTGCCTGTCCTAGAGGTGTTAGGTGAGAGAGGCACAGTGCCTGTCCTAGCGGTGGCAGGTTAGAGGGGCACAGTGCCTGTCCTAGAGGTGGCAGGTGAGAGGGACACAGTGCCTGTCCTAGAGGTGCCAGGTGATAGGGACACAGTGCCTGTCCTAGAGGTGCCAGGTGATAGGGACACAGTGCCTGTCCTAGAGGTGGCATGTGAGAGGGACGCAGTGCCTGTCCTAGAGGTGGCATGTGAGAGGGACGCAGTGCCTGTCCTAGAGGTGGCAGGTGAGAGGGACGGAGTGCCTGTCCTAGAGGTGGCAGGTGAGAGGAACACAGTGCCTGTCCTAGAGGTGGCATGTGAGAGGGACATAGTGCCTGTCCTAGAGGTGGCAGGTGAGAAGGGCACAGTGCCTGTCCTAGCGGTGGCAGGTGAGAAGGGCACAGTGCCTGTCCTAGCGGTGGCAGGTGAGAGGGGCGCAGTGCCTGTCCTAGCGGTGGCAGGTGAGAGGGCACAGTGCCTGTCCTAGCGGTGGCAGGTGAGAGGGGCACAGTGCCTGTCCTAGCGGTGGCAGGTGAGGGCACTGTGCCTGTCCTAGCGGTGGCAGGTGAGAGGGCACAGTGCCTGTCCGAGCGGTGGCAGGTGAGAGGGCACAGTGCCTGTCCTAGCGGTGGCAGGTGAGAGAGCACAGTGCCTGTCCTAGAGGTGCTAGGTGAGAGAGCACAGTGCCTGTCCTAGAGGTGCTAGGTGAGAGAGCACAGTGCCTGTCCTAGCGGTGGCAGGTGAGAGGGCACAGTGCCTGTCCTAGAGGTGGCAGGTGAGAGGGCACAGTGCCTGTCCTAGAGGTGCTAGGTGAGAGAGCACAGTGCCTGTCCTAGCGGTGGCAGGTGAGGGGGGCACAGTGCCTGTCCTAGCGGTGGCAGGTGAGAGGGGCACAGTGCCTGTCCTAGCGGTGGCAGGTGAGAGGGGCACAGTGCCTGTCCTAGCGGTGGCAGGTGAGAGGGACGCAGTGCCTGTCCTAGCGGTGGCAGGTGAGAGGGGTACTGTGCCTGTCCTAGCGGTGGCAGGTGAGAGGGCACAGTGCCTGTCCTAGCGGTGGCAGGTGAGATGGATGCAGTGCCTGTCCTAGCGGTGGCAGGTGAGATGGACGCAGTGCCTGTCCTAGCGGTGGCAGGTGAGACTGTGCCTGTCCTAGAGGTGCCAGGTGAGAGGACACTGTGCCTGTCCTAGAGGTGCCAGGTGAGGGGGCACAGTGCCTGTCCTAGAGGTGCCAGGTGAGAGGGCACAGTGCCTGTCCTAGAGGTGCCAGGTGAGAGGGACGCAGTGCTTGTCCTAGTGGTGGCAGGTGAGGGGGCACAGTGCTTGTCCTAGAGGTGACAGGTGAGAGGGACATAGTGCTTGTCCTAGAGGTGGCAGGTGAGAGGGACATAGTGCTTGTCCTAGCGGTGGCAGGTGAGAGGGGCACGGGGTGACCACATATCTCTGCCTAGAAGAGAAGCTTGGCAGCGTGGTGTCTCGGAAGTGTAAGGTGTTACTCTGCGGTGTATAGCACAAATACTCGCCCTGCGTGGTATAATACTCCTTAGGCTTTGCCTATAGTGCCGCCGACAGCGACAGCGAAACGATGGGTGACGTCACCCGTTGCCGTCGCCACCGGCGAAAGTTATGTTTCGCCGGTCGGCCGCATCGCGGGATTCCCGCAATTTGATTTGTTCAAGGGCTGTCACGTGACGCGACGGCCCTTGAAAAGTCCAATTTTGCCGGCGGCGGGTTTTTGCGACGGCGGCGTCGCTTGTCACGTGCACTATAAACGCACCCGGCGGCGGCAAATCTTTTGTTTTTTAGCGAATTTGCGTCGCCGGCACTATAAGCGCGGCCTTATACTCTCTGCTTATAAAAGTATAGCACTCCCACAGAGAAGTATCCATCTAGCGCTATAAGAATTGGTTTACCTCCGGGATTCCCATTATTCCCGCGCTTTCCTGAAGTGACCGAAAGTGTCCTGTCGGAGAGGAAAAACCGTGGGCTATTTCTCCGTGGGACATTGAAACCTCAGGTCCTTGTGGCTGAGTGCGCCCAATCATTTTGTGGTGTGGGGTAACTGGAGTTGGCGAAGCCGCCCCCTGTTCATCTTCATTTTATTTGAACAGCTTTCAGTATATTATTTATTCATCAGTATATGATAAATGGCCCCTGTGGGATGTACACTCTGTTTGCCATTTTATAGAGAGATTGAAACCCAGCCACACGATATAAAGCCCAAAAATATATTCCCTACCCCTCAGGGCTGCTAAACTTCAGTCCTCAAGCCACTAATTGAGCCACCTGTGCTGAAGCAGGGACCGATTGAGCCACCTGTGCTGAAGCTGGGACTCATTGAGCCACCTGTGCTGAAGCTGGGACTCATTGAGCCACCTGTGCTGAAGCTGGGATATCCAGAAAACCTGACCTGGTGGTGGGGCTTGACGACTGAAGTTGAGCCCCCCTGTCTGTCTTTGAGCCCCCCTGCCTGAGAATATGAGCCCCCCTGCCTGAGAATATGAGCCCCCCTGCCTGAGGATAGGAGCCCCCCTGCCTGAGAATATGAGCCCCCCTGCCTGAGGATAGGAGCCCCCCTGCCTGAGAATATGAGCCCCCCTGCCTGAGAATGAGCCCCCCTGCCTGAGGATAGGAGCCCCCCTGCCTGAGGATAGGAGCCCCCCTGCCTGAGGATAGGAGCCCCCCTGCCTGAGGATAGGAGCCCCCTGCCTGAGGATAGGAGCCCCCCTGCCTGAGAATATGAGCCCCCCTGCCTGAGGATAGGAGCCCCCCTGCCTGAGGATAGGAGCCCCCCTGCCTGAGGATAGGAGCCCCCCTGCCTGAGGATAGGAGCCCCCCTGCCTGAGGATAGGAGCCCCCCTGCCTGAGGATAGGAGCCCCCCTGCCTGAGGATATGAGCCCCCCTGCCTGAGGATATGAGCCCCCCTGCCTGAGGATATGAGCCCCCCTGCCTGAGGATAGGAGCCCCCCTGCCTGAGGATAGGAGCCCCCCTGCCTGAGGATAGGAGCCCCCCTGCCTGAGGATAGGAGCCCCCCTGCCTGAGGATAGGAGCCCCCCTGCCTGAGGATAGGAGCCCCCCTGCCTGAGGATAGGAGCCCCCCTGCCTGAGGATAGGAGCCCCCCTGCCTGAGGATAGGAGCCCCCCTGCCTGAGGATAGGAGCCCCCCTGCCTGAGGATAGGAGCCCCCCTGCCTGAGGATAGGAGCCCCCCTGCCTGAGGATAGGAGCCCCCCTGCCTGAGGATAGGAGCCCCCCTGCCTGAGGATAGGAGCCCCCCTGCCTGAGGATAGGAGCCCCCCTGCCTGAGGATAGGAGCCCCCCTGCCTGAGGATAGGAGCCCCCCTGCCTGAGGATAGGAGCCCCCCTGCCTGAGGATAGGAGCCCCCCTGCCTGAGGATAGGAGCCCCCCTGCCTGAGGATAGGAGCCCCCCTGCCTGAGGATAGGAGCCCCCCTGCCTGAGGATAGGAGCCCCCCTGCCTGAGGATAGGAGCCCCCTTGCCTGAGGATAGGAGCCCCCCTGCCTGAGGATAGGAGCCCCCCTGCCTGAGGATAGGAGCCCCCCTGCCTGAGGATAGGAGCCCCCCTGCCTGAGGATAGGAGCCCCCCTGCCTGAGGATAGGAGCCCCCCTGCCTGAGGATAGGAGCCCCCCCGCGTGAGGATATGAGCCCCCCCGCCTGAGGATATGAGCCCCCCCGCCTGAGGATAGGAGCCCCCCCGCCTGAGGATAGGAGCCCCCCTGCCTGAGGATATGAGCCCCCCCGCGTGAGGATATGAGCCCCCCCGCGTGAGGATAGGAGCACAGCATGTTACTGGTGCCTCCTTCAGCAAATGGCTTTACATTTTTTTTTTTAAAGTGCTTTATGAATAGAAATGGTGTATTTTTAAATAATAATAATTTTAATCTGTCAATGGTGGCATCACTTTAACCCCGTGAGTTCTGCACGGCGTAAGCGTTGGTGACTATGCAGCTCCGCAGCGGGACTCCATATCGTTATGTCACAGGATGGAGGAGGTTTCCATGGCAGAATCACCCCCCAATAGCGAGAAGGTTAAAGGGGGGGTGCCTCTTTTTGCCAACATAATTGGGGGCATCAGGCTTTGGATCAGGGTGGCCAACTCCAGTCTTCAAGGGCCAACAGGTGTTCAGGATATCCCTGCTTCAGCACAGGTGGCTCAATCAGTGGCTCAGTGGAAGACACTACCACCTGTGCTGAGCACCTGTCCTGTTGGTGGCCGTTGAGGACGGGGGATGGCCGCCCCTGCTTTAGATGGTGGGTCAGGGATTTCCGCAGCAGAACCCCAGCAATCCGTATGGCAGCAACTTTGGGAGGGGGTGGGGGGTCCTAACACTGGTCAATTTCTGGGTTCCTGGGTCATTTGCAGGTCATTGCGAGACCTCGCCTGTTCTTGCAATGGGGGGTCCCCCTTTTCATCTTGGGTGGTGTTTTTTGCCCCACAAAATGCCACAATCTTTCCGGAGTATACATAGTTTCCCCAATGGACATTGTAATATGGCTGGTGGCAGACCCCATGGGACGGTCCTACAACGTTTTATAACTTTGGACATAGCTTTACGCCACTGAGACAAGCACCGAATGATTCCTAGTTTTACCAAAGGAACTGTCTCTTTACCCGGCGGCCGGCTTTATAACCGCCTCCCTTATTTAGCCAGCAATGATCTTCCACCAGATTAGGGTGCTGGTTAGGGTAAGGCTGCGCTTATAGTGACAGCGACGTGGCGTCAAAACAAATGCATTGTCGCCGGCGCTTATAGTGACAGCGACGTGGCGTCAAAACAAATGCGCTTATATTGGAGGTGACGGAGCGACAGCGCTACCAAAATTCTGGTAGTCGTGGAGTTTGATTTTTGGAGAGACGGTCTCCACATGTGACTGGCTATAAGCCAATCAGGGAGCTTCTCCGCCCGTCTGCCTGCCCCCTTGCTGACGTCACTGGCCTTGCAGCCAGCGACGTATCCCGAATCTGAAATACAACTTTCGCAATGGCGACGGCGATGGGTGACGTCATCAGACGCGTCACCGTTGCCGGCTGTATAAGCGCAACCGAAGGAGGCAGGCTGGCATATTAGGGTTGGGCGGGCATTATTAGGGTAAGGAGCCATGCTGGCATATTAGGGTTGGGCGGGCATTATTGGGGTAATGGTTAGGGTAAGGAGGGAGGCTGGCATATTAGGGTAATGGTTAGGGTAAGGAGGCAGGCTGGCATTATTGGGGTTCTGGTTAGGGTAAGGAGGCAGGCTGGCATATTAGGGTTGGGCAGGCATTATTAGGGTAAGGAGGCAGGTTGGCATATTAGGGTTGGGCGGCATTATTAGGGTAAGGAGTCAGGTTGGAATATTGGGTTGGGCGGCATTACAAGGGTAATGATTAGGCTAAAGATGCAGGCTGGCATATAGGGGTTGGGCTGTCATTAGGGTTCAGGTTAAGGTAAGGGGGTAGGCTGACATATTAGGGTTGGGCGGGCATTACAAGGGTAATGGTTAGGGTAAGGGGGTACGCTGACATTGGGGTTGGGCTGGCATTAGGGTAATGGTTAGGGGGTTGGCTGACATTGGGGTTGGGCGGTCATTATTAGTGTAATGGTTAGGGTAAGGGGGTAGGCTGACATATTAGGGTTGGGCGGGCATTATTAGGGTAAGGGGGTACGCTGACATTGTTGTTGGACTGGCATTATTAGGGTTAGGGTAAGGAGGCAGGCTGGCATATTAGGGTTGGGCGGGCATTAGCGTAATGGTTAGGGTAAGGGGGTAGGCTGACAGGGTTGGGCGGGCATTATTAGGGTAATGGTTAGGGGGTTGGCTGACATATAGGGGTTGGGCGGGCATTATTAGGGTAATGGTTAGAGGGTAGGCTGACATATTAGGGTTGGGTGGGCATTATTAGGGTAATGGTTAGGGTAAGGGGGTAGGCTGACATAGGGTTGGGCGGGCATTATTAGGGTAATAGTAAGGGTAAACAAAGTATTTTATTTATTCAGCCGCAGGTTAAATGATGCTGAACAATTGTAGTCTTAGATCTTCCCGTAGCTTTAAGGGTGGGGACCGCAAAGATTATATGGGATTGTGTAAGGGAGACAGTTTAGGAATGATTCATGCATGTTTAAATTCACTTGACACTTTTTTTAATGCATTTTTTTTTAGCATTAATCCATGGATAGAATTATAATCTGCTACTTAACTTGCTGAGAAAAGCATATATCCCGTGCCTGGGTTTATATTCAGCGCACTTTCGTCACTGTGGCTCGAACACTCCAGAACTCCTACAGCCCCCAACAACTGACACAGCCTAACAAAATAACACCGCTCCGTAGCATGCAATCACACAACGTAGCACAACGACACAGAGACGTGGGACCCTAACAGCTGCGAATCCAGGCATAATTACCACAAGCGTGGGGTTAAGTGTATATGAAGGAGTCTGTTACCGTATAATGCACGGCTTATCGTGTTCCCAAACAAAGCAGTACGTGAGGGGTGGCCATCTGCATTCCTCATGGGCCACCAACGGGTCTGGTTTTTGGGATATCCCTGCTTAAGCGCAGGAATGAGCCACTGATTCAGTCACCTGTGCTGAAGCAGGGATATCCTGACAACCTGACCTGTTGGTGGCCCTTGAGGACTGAGTCACTGATTCAGCCACCTGTGCTGAAGCAGGGATATCCTGGCCTGTCGGTGACTTTTGGGGGCTGGTTCTGGCCACCCCTGCAGTAGGTAGTAATTGTCTCTGTATCAGACGGGGTTAGGATGACCTGCCTCTCTGTATCGGGCGGGGTTAAGATGACCTGCCTCTATGTATCAGGCGGGGTTGATGACCTGCCTCTCTGTATCAGACGGGGTTAAGATGACCTGCCTCTCTGTATCAGGCGGGGTTAAGATGACCTGCCTTTCTGTATCAGGCGGGGTTAAGATGACCTGCCTCTCTGTATCAGGCGGGGTTAGGATGACCTGCCTCTCTGGTATCAGACGGGGTTAATATGACCTGCCTCTCTGTATCAGGCGGGGTTAAGATGACCTGCCTCTATGTATCAGACGGGGTTAAGATGACCTGCCTCTCTGGTATCAGGCGGGGTTAAGATGACCTGCCTCTCTGGTATCAGGCAGGGTTAAGATGACCTGCCTCTCTGGTATCAGGCAGGGTTAAGATGACCTGCCTCTCTGGTATCAGGCGGGGTTAAGATGACCTGCCTCTCTGTATCAGACGGGGTTAAGATGACCTGCCTCTCTGTATCAGGCGGGGTTAAGATGACCTGCCTCTCTGGTATCAGGCGGGGTTAAGATGACCTGCCTCTCTGTATCAGGCGGGGTTAAGATGACCTGCCTCTCTGTATCAGGCGGGGTTAAGATGACCTGCCTCTCTGTATCAGGCGGGGTTAAGATGACCTGCCTCTATGTATCAGGCGGGGTTGATGACCTGCCTCTCTGTATCAGACGGGGTTAAGATGACCTGCCTCTCTGTATCAGGCGGGGTTAAGATGACCTGCCTTTCTGTATCAGGCGGGGTTAAGATGACCTGCCTCTCTGTATCAGGCGGGGTTAGGATGACCTGCCTCTCTGGTATCAGACGGGGTTAATATGACCTGCCTCTCTGTATCAGGCGGGGTTAAGATGACCTGCCTCTCTGTATCAGGCGGGGTTAAGATGACCTGCCTCTCTGGTATCAGGCGGGGTTAAGATGACCTGCCTCTCTGTATCAGGCGGGGTTAAGATGACCTGCCTCTCTGTATCAGGCGGGGTTAAGATGACCTGCATCTCTGTATCAGGCGGGGTTAAGATGACCTGCCTCTATGTATCAGACGGGGTTAAGATGACCTGCCTCTCTGGTATCAGGCGGGGTTAAGATGACCTGCCTCTCTGGTATCAGGCAGGGTTAAGATGACCTGCCTCTCTGGTATCAGGCAGGGTTAAGATGACCTGCCTCTCTGGTATCAGGCGGGGTTAAGATGACCTGCCTCTCTGTATCAGACGGGGTTAAGATGACCTGCCTCTCTGTATCAGGCGGGGTTAAGATGACCTGCCTCTCTGTATCAGGCGGGGTTAAGATGACCTGCCTCTCTGGTATCAGGCGGGGTTAAGATGACCTGCCTCTCTGTATCAGGCGGGGTTAAGATGACCTGCCTCTCTGTATCAGACGGGGTTAAGATGACCTGCCTCTCTGTATCAGGCGGGGTTAAGATGACCTGCCTCTCTGGTATCAGGCGGGGTTAAGATGACCTGCCTCTCTGGTATCAGGCGGGGTTAAGATGACCTGCCTCTCTGGTATCAGGCAGGGTTAAGATGACCTGCCTCTCTGTATCAGGCGGGGTTAAGATGACCTGCATCTCTGTATCAGGTGGGGTTAAGATGACCTGCCTCTCTGTATCAGACGGGGTTAAGATGACCTGCCTCTCTGGTATCAGGCGGGGTTAAGATGACCTGCCTCTCTGTATCAGCCGGGGTTAAGAAGACCTGCCTCTCTGGTATCAGGCGGGGTTAAGATGACCTGCCTCTCTGTATCAGGCGGGGTTAAGATGACCAGCCTCTCTGGTATCAGGCGGGGTAAAGATGACCTGCCTCTCTGGTAATAGGCGGGGTTAAGATGACCTGCATCTCTGTATGTATGTATGTCTTTATTTGTATAGCGCCATAAATGTACATAGCGCTTCACAGTAGTAATACATGTCATATAAATAACAAATATAAATAACAGATCATGGGAATAAGTGCTTCAGACATACTGTAAAAGTAACATTAAGGAAGGAGTCCCTGCTCCGAGGAGCTTACAATCTAATTGGTAGGTAGGGAGAACGTACAGAGACAGTAGGAGGGAATACAAGTAAGTGCGTCTGCAGGGGGCCAAGCTTTGTGTCATGTGTCCATGATTATCCAGTGCTACTCATATGCTTCTTTAAGCAGATGTGTCTTAAGGTGGGTCTTAAAGGTGGATAGCGAGGGGGCTAGTCGGGTATTGAGGGGAAGGGCATTCCAGAGGTGTGGGGCAGAAAGTGAGAAAGGTTTAAGGCGGGAAAGAGCTTTAGATACAAAGGGGGTAGAAAGAAGACATCCTTGAGAAGAACGCAAGAGTCGTGATGGTGCAAAGCGAGAAATTAGGGCTGAGATGTAATGAGGGGCAGAAGAGTGTAAAGCTTTAAAAGTGAGGAGAAGAATGGAGTGTGAGATGCGGGATTTAATCGGAAGCCAGGAGAGGGATTTCAGGAGGGGAGATGCGGAGACAGATTTAGGAAAGAGTAGAGTGATTCTGGCAGCAGTGTTTAGGATAGATTGTAGGGGAGACAGGTGAGAGGTAGGAAGGCCGGACAGCAGGAGGTTGCAGTAATCGAGACGTGAGAGAATGAGGGCCTGATTCAGAGTTTTAGCAGTTGAGTAACAGAGGAAAGGGCCTATCTTTGTGATATTGTATGTATCAGGCGGGGTTAAGATGACCTGCCTCTCTGGTATCAGGCGGGTTAAGATGACCTGCCTCTCTGGTATCAGGCGGGGTTAAGATGACCTGCATCTCTGTATCAGGCGGGGTTAAGATGACCTGCCTCTCTGTATCAGGCGGGGTTAAGATGACCTGCCTCTCTGTATCAGGCGGGGTTAAGATGACCTGCATCTCTGTATCAGGCGGGGTTAAGATGACCTGCCTCTCTGTATCAGGCGGGGTTAAGATGACCTGCCTCTCTGTATCAGGCGGGGTTAAGATGACCTGCCTCTCTGTATCAGACGGGGTTAAGATGACCTGCCTCTCTGTATCAGACGGGGTTAAGATGACCTGCCTCTCTGGTATCAGGCGGGGTTAAGATGACCTGCCTCTCTGGTATCAGGCAGGGTTAAGATGACCTGCCTCTCTGGTATCAGGCAGGGTTAAGATGACCTGCCTCTCTGGTATCAGGCGGGGTTAAGATGACCTGCCTCTCTGTATCAGACGGGGTTAAGATGACCTGCCTCTCTGTATCAGACGGGGTTAAGATGACCTGCCTCTCTGGTATCAGGTGGGGTTAAGATGACCTGCCTCTCTGGTATCAGGCGGGGTTAAGATGACCTGCCTCTCTGGTATCAGGCGGGGTTAAGATGACCTGCCTCTCTGGTATCAGGCAGGGTTAAGATGACCTGCCTCTCTGGTATCAGGCGGGGTTAAGATGACCTGCCTCTCTGTATCAGACGGGGTTAAGATGACCTGCCTCTCTGGTATCAGGCGGGGTTAAGATGACCTGCCTCTCTGGTATCAGGCAGGGTTAAGATGACCTGCCTCTCTGGTATCAGGCGGGGTTAAGATGACCTGCCTCTCTGGTATCAGACGGGGTTAAGATGACCTGCCTCTCTGTATCAGGCGGGGTTAATATGACCTGCCTCTCTGTATCAGGCGGGGTTAAGATGACCTGCCTCTCTGGTATCAGGCGGGGTTAAGATGACCTGCCTCTCTGTATCAGGCGGGGTTAAGATGACCTGCCTCTCTGGTATCAGGCGGGGTTAAGATGACCTGCCTCTCTGTATCAGACGGGGTTAAGATGACCTGCCTCTCTGTATCAGGCGGGGTTAAGATGACCTGCCTCTCTGTATCAGACGGTGTTAAGATGACCTGCCTCTCTGGTATCAGGCAGGGTTAAGATGACCTGCCTCTCTGGTATCAGGCAGGGTTAAGATGACCTGCCTCTCTGTATCAGGCGGGGTTAAGATGACCTGCCTCTCTGTATCAGGCGGGGTTAAGATGACCTGCCTCTCTGTATCAGACGGGGTTAAGATGACCTGCCTCTCTGGTATCAGACGGGGTTAATATGACCTGCCTCTCTGTATCAGGCGGGGTTAAGATGACCTGCCTCTCTGTATCAGGCGGGGTTAAGATGACCTGCCTCTCTGTATCAGGCGGGGTTAAGATGACCTGCCTCTCTGTATCAGACGGGGTTAAGATGACCTGCCTCTCTGGTATCAGGCGGGGTTAAGATGACCTGCCTCTCTGTATCAGCCGGGGTTAAGAAGACCTGCCTCTCTGGTATCAGGCGGGGTTAAGATGACCTGCCTCTCTGTATCAGGCGGGGTTAAGATGACCAGCCTCTCTGGTATCAGGCGGGGTTAAGATGACCTGCCTCTCTGGTATCAGGCGGGGTTAAGATGACCTGCATCTCTGTATGTATGTATGTATGTCTTTATTTGTATAGCGCCATAAATGTACATAGCGCTTCACAGTAGTAATACATCTTATACTATATTAGTGAAAGCACTGTATGCCTGCATGCATGTATGCCAGCCTGCCTGCCTGCTGGATGTCCGGTGTCCCTAGGGGAAATCTCATTGGTCCCTTGGGCCGCCCCCGCACACCTCTCATTGGCCTGAGGCGGAGTGACGGCCCAAAGGACACCCCCGCACACCTCTCATTGGCCTGAGGCGGAGTGACGGCCCAAAGGACACACAGGGACACAAACACACACACAGGGACACACACACACACACACACACGGACACACACACGGACACACACACACACACGGACACACGGACACACGGACACACGGACACACACACACACACAGTAGGGGGGGGGTGTACATTAGCAGCATTGTATAACCCGGGGGGGGGGGGGGCTCACATACCCGCCTCCGCCTCTTCCTCCCCGAAATCAGCCTCCACACCGGCGCGCACCTCCTCCTCTCCCCGTGTCTCCCGCGCTTTCAAACACCCCCCCCCCCCCCCGGCGCCGCTACAGTGAGCGGAGGAGCGAGTGCCCGGGACACAGCGGGGGAGCGGCAACAACAAGCTGCCTCCCGCCTCAGTTCCACGTGGGAGCGGCCGGACGGGTGAGTGAGCGGCCTTCACCCACCCCTCACCCCCCTTCAAATCACCTCCCCTCCACCCCCCCACCCCCCCGGCGCCGCTACAGTCAGCGGAGCGAGCGAGCGCCCGGGACACAGCGGGGGAGCGGCCACAACAAGCTGCCTCCCGCCTCAGATCCACGTGGGAGCGGCCGGACGGGTGAGGGAGCTGCCGGACGGGTGAGTGAGCGGCCGGACGGGTGAGGGAGCGGCCTTCACCTCCCCTCACCCCCCTTCACCTCCCCTCACCCCCCTTCACCTCACCTCCCCTCACCCACCCCTCACCTCCCCTCACTCCACTTCCCTTCCCTTCCACCTCCCTCCACCCCCCCTTCACCCTCCCCTCCACCCCCCCTTCACCTCCACCCCCCTTCACCTCCCCTTCACCTCCACCCCCCTTCACCTCCCCTTCACCCTCCCCACCTCCCCTTCACCCTCCCCACCTCCCCTTCACCCCCCCCACCTCCCCTTCACCCCCCCCACCTCCCCTTCACCCCCCACCTCCCCTTCACCCCCCACCTCCCCTTCACCCCCCCCACCCCCCCTTCACCTCCCCTCCACCCCCCCTTCACCTCCCCTTCACCTCCCCTCCACCTCCCCTCCACTCCTCCCCTTCACCCCCCCCCTTCACCTCCCCTCCACCCCCCCCTTCACCTCCCCTCCACCCCCCCCCTTCACCTTCCCCCCCCCCTTCACCTCCCCTCCACCCCCACCCTTCACCTCCCCTCCACCCCCACCTTCACCCCCCCTTCACCTTCCCTTCACTCCCCCCTTACAACCTCCCACCACCTCCTGACCACCTCCACCCCCCTTCCCACCTCCCCCACCCCCCTTCCCCACTCCCCACCACCTCCCCCCCCTTCCCCCCCTTCCCACCACCTCCCCCCCTTCCCCCCACCCCCCCCCTTCCCACCACCTCCCCCCCTTCCCCCCACCCCCCCCCTTCCCACCACCTCCCCCCCACCCCCTCCCCCATCGGCACACCCACATCCGCACCCCCACATCAGCACCAAACCCTCCCAAATCAGCACACCAATACAATCACCATCAGTACAGCCACAGCAGCACTACCACCGCACATGGGCCGCGTGGACCACTCCCCACCCAAATGCCACACCCACACCACAAACATCCCGGGCAACGCCGGGGCTCTCAGCTAGTGTCATATAAATAACAAATATAAATAACAGATCATGGGAATAAGTGCTTCAGACATACTGTAAAAGTAACATTAAGGAAGGAGTCCCTGCTCCGAGGAGCTTACAATCTAATTGGTAGGTAGGGAGAACGTACAGAGACAGTAGGAGGGAATACAAGTAAGTGCGTCTGCAGGGGGCCAAGCTTTGTGTCATGTGTCCATGATTATCCAGTGCTACTCATATGCTTCTTTAAGCAGATGTGTCTTAAGGTGGGTCTTAAAGGTGGATAGCGAGGGGGCTAGTCGGGTATTGAGGGGAAGGGCATTCCAGAGGTGTGGGGCAGAAAGTGAGAAAGGTTTAAGGCGGGAAAGAGCTTTAGATACAAAGGGGGTAGAAAGAAGACATCCTTGAGAAGAACGCAAGAGTCGTGATGGTGCAAAGCGAGAAATTAGGGCTGAGATGTAATGAGGGGCAGAAGAATGTAAAGCTTTAAAAGTGAGGAGAAGAATGGAGTGTGAGATGCGGGATTTAATCGGAAGCCAGGAGAGGGATTTCAGGAGGGGAGATGCGGAGACAGATTTAGGAAAGAGTAGAGTGATTCTGGCAGCAGTGTTTAGGATAGATTGTAGGGGAGACAGGTGAGAGGTAGGAAGGCCGGACAGCAGGAGGTTGCAGTAATCGAGACGTGAGAGAATGAGGGCCTGAGTCAGAGTTTTAGCAGTTGAGTAACAGAGGAAAGGGCGTATCTTTGTGATATTGTATGTATCAGGCGGGGTTAAGATGACCTGCCTCTCTGGTATCAGGCGGGTTAAGATGACCTGCCTCTCTGGTATCAGGCGGGGTTAAGATGACCTGCATCTCTGTATCAGGCGGGGTTAAGATGACCTGCCTCTCTGTATCAGGCGGGGTTAAGATGACCTGCCTCTCTGTATCAGGCGGGGTTAAGATGACCTGCATCTCTGTATCAGGCGGGGTTAAGATGACCTGCCTCTCTGTATCAGGCGGGGTTAAGATGACCTGCCTCTCTGTATCAGGCGGGGTTAAGATGACCTGCCTCTCTGTATCAGACGGGGTTAAGATGACCTGCCTCTCTGTATCAGGCGGGGTTAAGATGACCTGCCTCTCTGTATCAGGCGGGGTTAAGATGACCTGCCTCTCTGGTATCAGGCGGGGTTAAGATGACCTGCCTCTCTGGTATCAGGCGGGGTTAAGATGACCTGCCTCTCTGTATCAGGCGGGGTTAAGATGACCTGCCTCTCTGGTATCAGGCGGGGTTAAGATGACCTGCCTCTCTGTATCAGGCGGGGTTAAGATGACCTGCCTCTCTGGTATCAGGCGGGGTTAAGATGACCTGCCTCTCTGTATCAGGCGGGGTTAAGATGACCTGCCTCTCTGTATCAGGCGGGGTTAAGATGACCTGCCTCTCTGGTATCAGGCGGGGTTAAGATGACCTGCCTCTCTGGTATCAGGCGGGGTTAAGATGACCTGCCTCTCTGGTTGGTAGCGAAGGTTTAGTCGCACTCTGCGTGTATTTACTCTGCAAGTCCCGGATTTCGGTCCCGCAGGGAGCTCCCAGTGCCGATGACACGGACGCAGTCGCAAGTGTCGTCCTCGTGTCTATTGGGCACGAGACAATCAAATTGTTTTAACGTGGGCACAAAATAAAGGCTGCCACCTTTTCGTGGCCTATTCACTGGCTCCCTCGCCTCCTTTCCGCTGCCCTCGGTTCCTCCGTTACGCCCCTGTCAGGAATGCGAGTTTCTTCCATGCCGCGTGTCCCGTCAGGCTAAGCCCAGCGCTGGCGCAGTGAGGCCAGAGACGCACCGTATTGGGAAGGGATTGAAAGGTGCTGTCCGTGGTACGTGGGAAAAGTAGCTTACAGTAATGTCATAATGCTGCAGCAATATCCACGCGGGTGTGATCGGGCTGAGCAGTTAGTAGAAAGTAATTAACTGAAAATAACCATCCGCTCATTCTTAAATCGTTCATATTAATTAGCATAATTAAATACTTGGGTGCATAGGGAAAAAGACTAAATAAGTAATAACTTGATATGAGGTATAGCTCTCTCACTAGGTCCCTCTATATTGCACTCAAAGTACATATAAGTGTCATTAATATGATGGAATCATCAGGAATGTCAGAAATCCACACACCACAGATCCGGTGTTATATGTTATAACTCATAGATACTCAGTCCAATTGTAATCAAATGAGTTCACCCCCTGCATATGTCAGCAGGTGATCTCCAGGTATACCAGGCACTATTGCAAGTTTATTATAGCAGAGTTATACAGGCTCATTATATTATTAGTCTCAAAGTGCCAGCAAGTTGTGGCAAAATTCTTTGTAACTCTGCTTGGAATGAAACACTCCCTATGGTAACTTTGTATCGGTGAACCCGCAGATCATATACCTTGTAACCCTGCTTTACCATTGACACTCATTGTGTAACCCCTTAAAAGAAAAGTTCAATCAAATGCCGAGATATAAAGCTCGTAAAACGCCCCTCTGGACTTTTAGGGGTGTCACGACGGTGGCGTCAATGTGTGAGGCGGCTGTATCGCGATAAGCTACTAGCCGAGGATTTAAGGCGATATAACTACATGCATAACACTGGATCTATGGTGTATGGATTTCTGCTAGCTATATACCAGTACTAGATCAAATTACTAATAGCACTAATTGATTGTACCTTTGCATTTTCTACTGTAGCTACTATATCCTATAGCGTTTTATCAATTGATTGATATAGAGATTATTCTGTTGTACTAATTGAAGATACTTTTCAAGTCTACTTGACACATACCAATAATATTTTGGACTAATACCAGTGGTCAGTAGTTTTGATTTGCTCCTCACTTGGAGATTTTAATTATCACTGTAAATAAATCACGAGCGTTGTTGATGATAAAGTAAACGTTATTATGTTTATATATTCTTTTTGAAGTCGGTGGTACATATAAGGTGTATTTAATACCTTGTTCTATAGGAATAATGGCATTCCCGATGATCTCATCATATTAATGACACTAATATGTACTTTGAGTGCAATATAGAGGGACCTAGTGCTAGAGCTATACCTCACATATCAAGTCATTCATCGGTTAATAGAAAGTTCTGATTGGTTGGGTTTGCCCTCTTTCCTGGAAGCTTGAATTCGCTCGGTCAGGCAACCTGGGCTATAATAAGATGGCTGCCACGCCGCTTGTGTGACCACGGCGAGTGACGCACGGATATGTTCGTAACAGCATCTCCTGCTCCAGCGTGGGCAAACATGGATGTGGCCATTTTATCTTATCCCGGGCCTCTGGCTACTTTGGGAACTGTCAGACTAATGGTTTGAAAGTTCCCCCTGATCACAAACTGAATGTTGGGTTATATCTCAGGCATATCTCCGTGTGTGTGTGTGTGTGTGTGTGTGTGTATATATGTATATATACACGCACACACCTGCACTTACATATACACACACACACTCGTACATACACACACACACACTCGTACATACACATATATACACACACACCTGCACCTACATATTCATACACACACACCTGAACCTACATTTACACACACCTATATATATATATATATACACACACACACCCCTGCACCTACATATTCATACACACAAACACACACGCACCTACATATACACATACGCACACACCTACATATACACACAAACACCTGCACCTACATATACACACACACACACACACACACACACACACACCTACATATACACACACACATATGCACACACATATACACACATATACACACATATATACATACACATACGTATATATATATTCCATGCCCTAGATGAAGAGCCGTACAAATTTGAATCTATGATCAGTAACGTGTGTTTTCATTACTAATCTGTGTTGCGCTTCTGGAAAACTGCAAGTGCGATCTGAAATGTGTGTTTGACATTCAGTAACACAGGAGGGAGGAGGGGGTGTGAGGCCTTTTATTGAACCTACAAGTAGCTGAAATGTTACAAGCTTTCCAACCTCTCGGGTCCTTCATCAGGTGTGACCGGAAAGTTCAAGCAAATGAAGAACTCGCAAGGACTTCCAAATAAAAGGTGTAATGAGGGAGGTCCACAAATTGGGCCCGAAACGTTCATCTGTGAATAACCCTCTTTTTTGGTAAATCCATGTGAGCACTATATGCTGTCTGTGGGATTGTCGCATGCAGCGCTGGCCTTACCGTGGTGTGGGCGGAGGCAGCAGCGTGGCGGGATCCCACCCAGGTGCTCTTAACCACAAAAGTTAGGACCAACCAGAGGTCGGTCACAACGTTCATAATTACTGCCTGGGTGGGCTCCGGACAGTGAGGAGGGGAGCATGTGGGGAGAAGCTGGTGAGGAGGGGAGCATGTGGGGGAAAAGCTGGTGAGGAGGGGAGCGTGTGGGGGAGATGCTGGTTAGGAGGGGAGCATGTGGGGGAGAAGCTGGTGAGGGGGGTAGCTGGTGAGGAGGGTAGCTGGTGAGGAGGGTAGCTGGTGAGGAGGGTAGCTGGTGAGGAGGGTAGCTGGTGAGGAGGGTAGCTGGTGAGGAGGGTAGCTGGTGAGGAGGGGAGCTGGTGAGGAGGGGAGCTGGTGAGGAGGGGAGCTGGTGAGGAGGGGAGCTGGTGAGGAGGGGAGCCTGTGGGGGAGAAGCTGGTGAGGAGAGGAGCCTGTGGGGGAGAAGCTGGTGAGGAGGGGAGCATGTGGGGGAGAAGCTGGTGAGGAGGGGAGCATGTGGGGGAGAAGCTGTTCAGCGGGGGGGGGGGGGCGCAGACGTTGGAGTGGAGGGGAGATTTGGTAAGCTTCATGGGCCACACAATGTAGATTCTACATTGTGTTTGCCCTACAAAGTTTGTCAAGTGGTCCTCCTGCCGAAATACTTCCCACCCCTTGTTTAGGGCGTGCTGAAGTAAACATAATATTCTGCATCTTTCGGGGCCGGCTCGTTATTTGGAAATGATTGGAAGCCAGTTACCTCCAGGAAGCCGGGGGGACATTGGAAGTGTACATATAAACACAATCGTCACAGCATTATCACTGCTCTCACATAGCACCTAATACCTCCCTGACATGGAAAGGCTTTGCGTGGGCCTAGGTTGGCTCCGGCACAGCACGCCTCTTGCGTGTTTGACAAGCTGTGCGGTTGTCTCCTGGTGCCCAAGTGTAATGTGCAAGTGTACAGTTTCACCGCAGTGTGCCAGCGTTAAAGGCGTATAAACGCACAGGCTGGGCCTGTGCAGAGAGAGCCAGGAACTGCTCTGCATGTGGCAGCACGTGGGACCGCACAGGGGTTAGGTTACCTGTATCTGGTGTGGGCAGTGTATTTTCTTGGTGTCGCAACCTAGTAACTCCATACAGGGAGGAACTTCTGGCCTTGTCCTCCCACATCTTTGCGCTCATTGTGCCAGACAATGTGTGAAGCGTCTGATTGCTACATCAAAGGGATAGAGCGTGGCTTTTTGGTGGCGTTCCTTCATTGACCACGTGCACGTTTTGCAACAGTTGTTAAAGGGCGGTCTCCGCCCATTTAAAAAACTTCACGGTCTTAAGCTACTTGCAAAACCGGAGCTATTTAATATGAAATCCACAATCACAAAGCAGAGAGGCTGCAGTGCACGGAGATTCATTGTGCATTCTACTGGCTTCCTAGGGAGTCGGTCGCCCTCCTGCCCGCGTCCTCCCCGCGTCCTCTTCCCCACGCCCGTGTCCTTCTCCCTGCGCCCTCCTTCTGTACCAGGTGAGGCAGAAGGATTAAAATGAATCTCCATGCACTGCAGCCTGCTGAAGACATTACAAATGATGGACAAAATGTTATATGGCGGAGTGATTATGGCGTTTAGAAGTGCAAAATCTTTGCAACACTTTCCTGTTTGCGTGCATTTGTTGCCAATGTTCCCACCATCTTGAGCTGCAAACTGTAACAATAGATAATGTAACTTTAGTAATATCAGGATACATTGTAGCTGCTGAGTTACACTGACTAGGTGATTAACTGAAAGGTGGCCATTTAGTGAATCCTCTGAAGCAGGATCTTTGCTGATCGATCACGGGAGAACCAATCGATCGGCAGCTTATGTTATTATCAATAAAGGTAATCTCAGACTTGTCCATTCATTTAACAGCACATTGCCCCTTCCCCTGTGACGTGCCGCTGTGGGATGCTCAGCCCTTGTGTAGTTTGCCTGTCTGAGTCCGCTTTAGGGGAAGGTGTCCCGTCACGGCTCAATTTCGATTGGTAAAAGGTGGCCGTGTGAATGAGGAACAAAGGAAATATTTATTTGGCTTGTGGGAGGAGGAGGGGGGGACGGGGACGTGAGGAGTTAGAAGGGACCGCAAGCAAAATCGCTCCTGGCACATTGTACAGCTCTGCAGAGTATCTCTGGATCCTCCCAGCTTAACAGCACTTGTGAAAGTGTCCAAGTAGTGGAATGGTGCAGTGCTTGCCTGTGCTCCAAATGCTGCTTCTGCGTGCTCCCTCTGCTGCCGGGTTACACATAATAACCACAAGCAGAATCCTTCCTCCCTGTGGCTCAAGGACACGTAACTCCTTCAGTGCCTGTCATGGATGACTGAGTTATTGCAGCAATCTCCCCCCAGAAAGCTGCGTTTAACACCTATAAAGTTACGCCCTGCGCGTGTCCCACATAAATTTTTAAAATATTTTTTTCCTAGTGTTTGTTTTAAAAATTCTGGTGCTATAGCTGCGCTGGGCTCTGGGGAGAGCTCCATTTTAAGCTCCCGGACAAAAAGCTCGTCTTTTTTTAAAGAGTAGTGTTGGAAAACCCAGACGAAATTGATGAAAGTAAATAAATAAAATGCACAAGCCGCTCCTTTAAAAGATCCCCTTGGTTCACATTGAAATGTGAACCCTCACCGAAAAAAAACCCTTCTGTCAGCAGCGGGGTTAATCTCCCTGGCTTATTTGTGTAGGCATTTTTCGGACTAGGAAAGGGATACACGAGCGCTTGTTCTCACTCGGGACAGACGGGTCTTTGTCACAGGACGCGCTGAAGTCTCCGTGTGCGCCGCTGGGATTATGGGGGGAAAATGCCTGCATTCAAACAACCGACACAAAAAAAGCTTTTCCCGCGAGCCAGTTTGGTATGTTTCAGGATCGCGATGCGTGACCCGCCCCCCTGGCTGTTGGGGCGGGGGTGAACCCCCTTTATTTCCAGCGGGGGGCGGGGGGTTCCAGTGCTTTCCATTCCCCTCCTTTCCATGTTTGTCTTGGCACTGGGTTTAAAAGTGTGGATGGTGTGGGGGTTTCCCCCTCCTAATAATGCAGCCACATTTACGTGCGCAGCATTGCTTCATGTGGAAAATGGAGCGGCAACCGCGTGTCCTTACCGCAATCCACGTAAATACGCTATTGATACCTTTAGACATACATAGATGAGGTTGAAAAAAGAGCTGTTTGTTGAGTTCAACGTGTGTTAAATTTAGACCAGGGGGGCTCAACTCTAGTCCTCAAGAAACCCCCCTCACACCCTCAACAGGTCAGGTTTCATGGATATCGCTGCTTCAGCACAGGTGGTTGTCAAAGACTGAGCCACTGATTGAGCCACCTGTGCTGAAGCAGGGATATCCTTAACATCTGACCTGTTGGTTGGGGGGTGGCATCTTGAGGACTGGAGTGATTAATTCCCGGTGTCCTTGTGACCTTGGGCGAGTCACTTTATCTCCCTGTGTCTCAGGCACCAATATTAGAGTGTAAGCTCTTCATATTAAGGGCTAATTGTGCATCCAAACTAATGTATGTACAGTACAAACAAGTCTCTGCACACTGAGCGCCTCATCTGACAAATATCCTCATCAGAGAGCAGGATGTCACATTTTCACCATGTCTTTGTTGGTTAATAGGCTGCATGGTGTCCCTTTGTGTTGCAGAGGTGCCCTCCGACGTCCCTCATCCTGTCCCAACATGGTGAAGCTGGATATCCACACGCTCGCCCACCACCTCAAGCAGGAGCGTCTGTACGTGATCTCCGAGAAGCAGCTCATCCAGCGACTCAATGCCGACGTGCTGAAGACGGCCGAGAAACTGTACCACACCTCGTGGATCTCCAAGCAGCAAAGGATCAACTTGGACAGACTCATCTTAACAAGGTGGGCTGAAAATGAGACTAAGTATGACTCCATGAAACCATCTGTCTTCGCCCCAGCCCTTTTCCGTCTGCGTGATAGACGCTGTAATAATATAAAGACAGGTTTTATGCCCCGAGGAAGACACTTGTGGGTCGAAACATCGGCTTTTTGATGCGATGTCGTGAATAACTATTTGAACGCATTGCATCATGGACTCTCAGGCCGCGCTTATAGTCCTTGCGACGTCATCCGTCGCCGTTGCAGCAGCGATTTTTGCTTATAGTGTTAGAGACGGCGACGCGGGGGAGTTGCAGGGGCGTGGCCGCGAGCGCTTCGCCATCATTGGCTGAACCGCTCGCGTGGTCGCTGACGTCACGTCAATTTTCATTGACTTCCAGTGATCGCGACCGCGCCGTCGCGTCGCTCCAACTATAGGCGCATGCGACGGATTCAATACATTTGTTTTGACGCGACATCGCGTCGCCGGGACTATAAGCGCGGCCTAAACATGATTGCAGTTGGGTTCAGCAGAGGGGTGGGCAACTCCAGTCCTCAAGGGCCACCAATAGTTCAGTTTTTCAGGATATCCCTGCTTCAGCACAGGGGATGCAGTCTTCAACCGAGCCATCTGTGCTGAAACAGGGATATCCTGGAAATCTGACCTGTTGGTAGCCCTTGATTACTGAAGATGGCCACTCCTGGTTTGTCAGATGGGAGATCCTTTGTAAATCAGATTTTGCTGAAACATTCAATGTGGGCGATGTCTAACGTGACTGAGTAAAGACTTGCCGGCCTTCTGTTTCCCCAGCGCTGACGCGTCGCCGGCTGAGTGTTGCCAGCATGCAAAGATCCTGGAGGACACGCTTTTCGTGGACGGCTACAAGCAGCTGGGCTTCCAGGAGACGTCGTACGGGGAGTTCCTAAACCGCCTGCGCGAAAACCCGCGCCTCATCGCCTCGTGCCTGGTGGCCGGCGAGAAGCTGAGCCAGGAGAACGTGCAGAGCGTTATTCACATGGTCTTCACCTCCCTGTACGGCAACTGCATCATGCAGGAGGACGAGAGCTACCTGCTGCAGGTGCTGCGCTACCTGGTCGAGTTCGAGCTGAAGGAGAACGATGACCCGCGGCGCCTGCTCCGGAGAGGGACCTGCGCCTTCAGCATCATCTTCAAGCTCTTCTCCGAAGGTCTCTTCTCGGCCAAGCTCTTCCTCACGGCCACTCTGCACGAGCCCATCATGCAGCTGCTGGTGGAGGACGAAGACCACCTGGAGACGGACGCCGGCAAGGTGACGGAGCGCTTCACCCCGGCCCAGCAGGAGAAGCTGTTCGGGGAGAAGGGGAGCGAGCGTTTCCGGCAGCGGGTGCAGGAGATGGTGGATGCCAACGAAGCCAAGCTGGTGGCCCTGGTGAACAAGTTCATCGGGTACCTGAAGCAGAACACGTACTGCTTCCCGCACAGCCTGCGCTGGATCGTGTCCCAGATGTACAAGACGCTGTCCTGCATGGAGGGGCTGGAGGCGGGCGAGGTGAAGGCCATGTGCACCGACCTCCTCCTCACCTGTTTCATCTGCCCGGCCATCGTCAATCCGGAGCAGTACGGGATCATCTCGGACGCCCCCATCAACGAAGTGGCACGGTTCAACCTGATGCAGGTAGGGGACGTCCTGTTTGGGGTGACTCCTTAACCCCTCCGGTTAGCATCACACAGTAGATTTGGCAATGCAGGGAAAGCGCTTAGTCCTGTAACGCACTCTGTCCTCAAGTCCTGTGATTTGACCGTCACCCAAATTGAAGCTAGAAAGCTCAAGTCCTCCAGACCCCCGTAATACATGTATTGAGAAAGGGGACAGGTGCAAGTGTTTCTAGGAGCAGCTCTGTAAGGGGTTAGTGTGGAATCTCCGTACGCTGCAGCCTCTGTCCTAAATCCAGAGTGACACCCCTTCCCCCCCCGATAGAAAGGGGGTATCTCCTGCACCACGTTTAGTTCTGCATAGCTCTGTAAGTGCAAAAAACCCTTCCTGTCATTTATTTGTTGTGTATGACATTAAAAACAGCCTGTCCTTAAGGTATTGAATCTCTTACCAAATCCTCCATCTTTGTCTAACCCTTGGGGAGTCTTTCCCTGCAGGAAGGGCAGAGGCTGTCTGACGGGTGCCCTTTAACACCTTCCCTGCCAGATTAGCAGCACATTTTAATTCGCGTGGTAAGGTTTTCCTCCACGTTGTAAAGTAAACAAGTGATCCTCTGGACCCGGGGTGCTTGGGATTCGGGGTGCTTGGGGTTCTTGAGGACTGGAGTTGAGAACCCCTGTTCTGGAGGACCGTATGAAGCCAGCATATGTGAGGGTCTCACTGTTTGATCATTGCGCAGCTCTGGGAGGGGGGGGGGTAAAAGTATTTTGCTATAAGCCCCGGGCGAGTCGGCAACAAAAGCTGCGTTCATTATACAGCCCGTGGTTGTGTCATTGCGCTGTTTGCCGTTGCGCTGTGGGTGTCCGTGTCAGGAAACCACATCAAGCATGTCTTGAACCATGAAAGGGTTTAGACCAGGGGTGGCCAACTGCAGTCCTCAAGGGCCGTCAACAGGTCAGGTTTTCAGGATATCCCTGCTTCGGCGCAGGTGGCTCAGTCATTGTGTACATGTGAAGAAGAGACCTGTTAGGTTTGGAAAGCTCTGTACATGTGAAGAAGAGACCTGTAAGGTTAGGAAATCACTGTACACGTGAAGAAGAGACCTGTGAGGTTTGGAAAGCTCTGTACATGTGAAGAAGAGACCTGTAAGGTTAGGAAATCACTGTACACGTGAAGAAGAGACCTGTGAGGTTTGGAAAGCCCTGTACACATACAGTATCTATGTAAAACTAGCAATTAATTCTTTCCGGACCATTTCACTACCTTAGTTTTTCATTTCCCAAGTAAGCAAAATAAGGCGTCCAAATAGCTTTATTTTTGTCAGCAGCCAGGCGCGCTTCTCAAACACAGAGACATATATATATACAGCTGTGCTCATGTAGGGGATTGGGGATTGTTCCTGTTTTTTTTTAAAATTATTTTTTATTATTAAGCACATCCAGTAAATAAAGTAACTGATGATTGTCTGTCACTCTGCCTTAGGTCGGCCGGCTCTTGCAGCAGTTGGCGCTGACGGGATACGATGAGGGAGATTCGCGAAACAGAAGTAATCTCAGTAAATTTGACAAAGTAAGTCAAGTGTTTTTTTGTTTATTTTTTCCCTAAAGGGTTTCCTGCAATTCTCAGGTCATTTGAAAGTTGTACCAAATACAGAAGAATTTACAATGCATCTGATCTCAGACGCGCTATTAGAGAGGGTTGGGGTTCCTTACAATGCATCTGATCTCAGACGCGCTATTAGAGAGGGTTGGGGTTCCTTACAATGCATCTGATCTCAGACGCGCTATTAGAGAGGGTTGGGGTTCCTTACAATGCATCTGATCTCAGACACGCTATTAGAGAGGGTTTGGGTTCCTTACAATGTATCTGATCTCAGGCGTGCTATTAGAGAGGGTTGGGGCTCCTTACAATGCATCTGATCTCAGACGCGCTATTAGAGAGGGTTGGGGTTCCTTAAAATGCATCTGATCTCAGACGCGCAATTAGAGAGGGTTGGGGTTCCTTACAATGCATCTGATCTCACACGGTATTAGAGAGGGTTGGGGTTCCTTACAATGCATCTGATCTCACACGGTATTAGAAACAGTTGGGGTTCCTTACAATGTATCTGATCTCAGACGCTATAACTCACTCTCCCAGGCCCTATCTGCAGGGCTGGGGGGATAGGCCTCTCTCCAACCTATGACCTCAACGTACAAAGAGGTACCTGCAAGCAAGGGGCTCTTTATGTCAGTCTCTGGGTCGGTATCTGTGGGGTGCACCCTCTGACGGGTTCCAGGGTCCGCTGCACCCTGGAATAGAGGGTCTGACTTCCTGGGATCTCTCTGGCAGCACAGCCCCTCTGTGCTTGAGAGCTCCATGCAGTTTGTGCAGCACACATGTAAACCTGCCTGATGAGCCCGGTGAAGACTGCAATTAACCCGCTCCCTGCTGGACTCATCAGCTACAGACAGGCTCTCGGTGTGCTGCCTTTTTAAACCGGGGTAAGGCCCTGACACAGCGAGGGCGTACGTTTAATAACGTGTTTGTTGCAGCTTTAGGCTGCGTCCATAGAACGTGGAGCAGCGCTGAGCCGCGCGGACGCTGATGTTCACCTGATCAAGCATGAGCGATTTCATGCCCATGCAGGCGAGCCAGCGTCCGCGATCGGGAGGCGGGGGGAGGCAGAGGGAGGCGGGGCAGTGACGTCGCTGGGCCAATCGCCCGTGACGCACCGACGACAACGTCACGGCGCCGACATCACGGCGCCGTGACGTTGATGCTGCTTTGCGCTGATTGGATGTTTTCAGCCGACAGCGCGCTGAAAAACAGCTTGGCTGTCGGCTGAAAAATCCAGCGCCTCAGCACGCCTGCGGACGCTCGCGTGAGCCCCCTCTCAAGGCATCCTCATTGAGGATGCCGGGGCTCAGCGCGGAGCGTCCGCACAGCTCAGCGCGGCTTGTCCTTCTACGGACGTGGCCTTAGTTTGCACTCCCCCTTTATACCCATTTGGCACTGACACGGTAAAGACTTGGGCCCCCGTTTACTAAGCGGTGCTGTTCCAGGCGCCCCGTCTCTTCATGGTAAATGGGCTGTGACTTCCGGATTAATTCCTAATAACACAAATCGAATTAGCAAAGCTGAGAATGCCGGGGGGTGGGGGGGAAAGCCGCCATATTATTTTTCCCCGTGGCGGTGCTGGCACTGAGGGAGATTGCCAGCGTTGACGTTGTTGTGCCACGTTTTCCGCAGAGCTGCGTGGCTGCTTTTCTGGACGTGGTGATCGGAGGCCGCCCGGTGGAGACTCCCCCGCTCTCTTCCATGAATCTCCTCGAAGGGTTAAGCCGCACGGTTGTGTACTTGACACACAGACAGCTCCTCAGCTTGGTAAGGGCTGTGCGCCTGCGCTCTTAGTGTGCTCCTCTGCTGCGCACCCCCCCAACCCCGTAAAGGGCCCGTCCCACCCCACGGGTCTCACGGATGCTAACTTATCACCCCGAAATCAGCGGTGTCCCCTTCTCGTGGTGTTTTAATATTACGTGTGAACCAGGGGGTCTCCAGAGCTAAAACAAGGACCTCCTTGTTCCCGAGTCACCGCGGAAGGTAGCGCCGGTATTCTCCAGGGGATACAAAATGGAGCTTTTAATCTCTCGCTTCACACGAGCCAATAGGAAGCAGAGACATCTGTCTTCCTATTGGCCCACGGGACGGAGGGGCTTTAAACACCAGAAAGTTCCGGCGCTACATTTCCCAGTACGTGTGTCTGGGACCCAGGGGGTCGCCGGAGCTAAAATGAATGCAGATTAGCTCTGGGGGTCCCCTGAGTTCCCATCCATGTAAAGAAAAACGGGGGGGGGGGGGGGGCTGGGGTGGTCCACATAGGGAACTGATCTTGTCCTGATAAATTAAGGGCCAGAAACCCAAATCCACGCGAGCTATTGTGCATATTTTCTCTGAAAGAAGCACTGAGCGGCACCTGTAATGTCCCCCGAAGCGGCCGCCCCCCCCCACCTGTAATATCCCCCGAAGCGGCCGCCCCCCCCCCACCTGTAATATCCCCCGAAGCGGCCGCCCCCCCCCCCCACCTGTAATATCCCCCGAAGCGGCCGCTCCCCCCACCTGTAATATCCCCCGAAGCGGCCGCCCCCCCCACCTGTAATATCCCCCGAAGCGGCCGCCCCCCCCACATGTAATATCCCCCGAAGCGGCCGCCCCCCCCACCTGTAATATCTCCCGAAGCGGCCGCCCCCCCCACCTGTAATATCCCCCGAAGCGGCCGCCCCCCCCACCTGTAATATCCCCCGAAGCGGCCGCCCCCCCCACCTGTAATATCCCCCAATGCGGCTGCTCCCCCCACGTGTTGGACAGCGGGATATAAGTGGGGGGATCTCCCTCTTTGTTAGAAGGACGGCCAAGACCCTTTTATTTGCTGACGGGCTGTAAATCCTGTATTGTGCTCTGTGCCCCTCGCCTGCAAAAGGGGTTACAACACAATGTGAAGATAAGGAAATCAACGGGTTCATTTCCTAAAGTCCCCCGGCGGCCGCTGGGCGGGGACAGATACTGTGCAAAAGAACGGCACCAGAATTATCAGACAAAATGAATCTGGTGCTGTGTTTTGCACTCTCTTCCCTCTTCGTCTCCCCTCCTCACACCTGTCTCCCCTCCTCGCACCTGTCTCCCCCCCCTCGCACCTGTCTCCCCCCCCTCGCACCTGTCTCCCCCTCCTCACACCTGTCTCCCCTCCTCGCACCTGTCTCCTCCCCTCGCACCTGTCTCCCCCCCCTCGCACCTGTCTCCCCCCCCTCGCACCTGTCTCCCCCCCTCACACCTGTCTCCCCTCCTCACACCTGTCTCCCCTCCTCGCACCTGTCTCCCCTCCTCGCGCCTGTCTCCCCTCCTCGCGCCTGTCTCCCCTCCTCGCGCCTGTCTCCCCTCCTCGCGCCTGTCTCCCCTCCTCGCGCCTGTCTCCCCTCCTCGCGCCTGTCTCCCCTCCTCGCGCCTGTCTCCCCTCCTCGCGCCTGTCTCCCCTCCTCGCGCCTGTCTCCCCTCCTCGCGCCTGTCTCCCCTCCTCGCGCCTGTCTCCCCTCCTCGCGCCTGTCTCCCCTCCTCGCGCCTGTCTCCCCTCCTCGCGCCTGTCTCCCCTCCTCGCGCCTGTCTCCCCTCCTCGCGCCTGTCTCCCCTCCTCGCGCCTGTCTCCCCTCCTCGCGCCTGTCTCCCCTCCTCGCGCCTGTCTCCCCTCCTCGCGCCTGTCTCCCCTCCTCGCGCCTGTCTCCCCTCCTCGCGCCTGTCTCCCCTCCTCGCGCCTGTCTCCCCTCCTCGCGCCTGTCTCCCCTCCTCGCGCCTGTCTCCCCTCCTCGCGCCTGTCTCCCCTCCTCGCGCCTGTCTCCCCTCCTCGCGTCTGTCTCCCCCCCTCGCGTCTGTCTCCCCCCCTCGCGTCTGTCTCCCCCCCTCGCATCTACCTGTCTCCCCCCCCTCACACCTGTCTCCCCCCCTCACACCTGTCTTCCCCCCCTCACACCTGTCTTCCCCCCCCTCACACCTGTCTTCCCCCCTCGCACCTGTCTTCCCCCCCCTCGCACCTGTCTTCCCCCCCCCTCGCACCTGTCTTCCCCCCCCTCGCACCTGTCTTCCCCCCCCTCGCATCTGTCTCCCCCCCCTCGCACCTGTCTACCCCCCCTTCGCACCTGTCTACCCCCCCCCTCGCACCTGTCTACCCCCCCTCGCACCTGTCTACCCCCCCCCCTCGCACCTGTCTACCCCCCCCCCTCGCACCTGTCTACCCCTCCCTCGCACCTGTCTCCACCCCCTCGCACCTGTCTCCCCCCTCACACCTGTCTCCCCCCCTCGCACCTGTCTCCCCCCCTCACACCTGTCTTCCCCCCCTCACACCTGTCTCCCCCCCCTCACACCTGTCTCCCCCCCCTCACACCTGTCTCCCCCCCCTCACACCTGTCTCCCCCCCCTCACACCTGTCTCCCCCCCCTCACACCTGTCTCCCCCCCCTCACACCTGTCTCCCCCCCCTCACACCTGTCTCCCCCCCCTCACACCTGTCTCCCCCCCTCACACCTGTCTCCGCCCCCTCACACCTGTCTCCCCCCTCCCTCACACCTGTCTCCCCCCCTCCCTCACACCCCCGTCTCCCCCTCCCTCACCCCCCGTCTCCCCCTCCCTCACCCCCCCGTCTCCCCCTCCCTCACCCCCCCGTCTCCCCCTCCCTCACCCCCCGTCTCCCCCTCCCTCACCCCCCCCGTCTCCCCCTCCCTCACCCCCCCGTCTCCCCCTCCCTCACCCCCCCGTCTCCCCCTCCCTCACCCCCCCGTCTCCCCCTCCCTCACACCCCCGTCTCCCCCTCCCTCACACCCCCGTCTCCCCCTCCCTCACACCCCCGTCTCCCCCTCCCTCACACCCCCGTCTCCCCCTCCCTCACACCCCCGTCTCCCCCTCCCTCACACCCCCGTCTCCCCCTCCCTCACACCCCCGTCTCCCCCTCCCTCACACCCCCGTCTCCCCCTCCCTCACACCCCCGTCTCCCCCTCCCTCACACCCCCGTCTCCCCCTCCCTCACACCCCCGTCTCCCCCTCCCTCACACCCCGTCTCCCCCTCCCTCACACCCCCGTCTCCCCCTCCCTCACACCCCCGTCTCCCCCTCCCTCACACCCCCGTCTCCCCCTCCCTCACCCCCCCCCCCCCCCCCCCCGTCTCCCCCTCCCTCACCCCCCCCCCCCGTCTCCCCCTCCCTCACACCCCCGTCTCCCCCTCCCTCCTACCTCTTCCCACACTCACTTCTCCCCGCCCCCACACTCACTACTCCCCGCCCCCACACTCACTACTCCCCGCCCCCACACTCACTTCTCCCCCCCCACACACCTCTCCTCCCACACACACCTCTCCCCAACACACACACCTCTCCCCCCCCACACCTCACCACCCACACCTCTCCCCCCCCACACCTCTCCCCCCCACACCTCTCCCCCCCCACACCTCTCCCCCCCCACACCTCTCCCCCCCCACACCTCTCCCCCCCACACCTCTCCCCCCCACACCTCTCCCCCCCCCACACCTCTCTCCCCCCCACACCTCTCTCCCCCCCACACCTCTCCCCCCCCACACCTCTCCCCCCCACACCTCTCCCCCCCACACCTCTCCCCCCCACACCTCTCCCCCCCACACACACACCTCTCCCCCCCCCCACACCTCTCCCCCCACACACACCTCTCCCCCCCACACACACCTCTCCCCCCCACACACACACCTCTCCCACACACACACACACCTCTCCCACACACACACACACACCTCTCCCCCCCACACACACCTCTCCCCCCCCACACACACACCTCTCCCCCCCACACACACACCTCTCCCCCCCACACACACACCTCTCCCCCCCACACACACCTCTCCCCCCACACACACCTCTCCCCCCCACACACACACCTCTCCCACACACACACACACACACACCTCTCCCCCCCACACACACACCTCTCCCCCCCACACACACACCTCTCCCCCCCCACACACACACCTCTCCCCCCCACACACACACCTCTCCCCCCCACACACACCTCTCCCCCCCACACACCTCTCCCCCGCACACACACACCTCTCCCCCCCCACACACCTCTCCCCCCCACACACCTCTCCCCCCCCACACACCTCTCCCCCCACACACCTCTCCCCCCACACACCTCTCCCCCCCCACACCTCTCCCCCCCCCCACACACCTCTCCCCCCCACACACACACCTCTCCCCCCCACACACACACCTCTCAACCCAACACACCTCTCCCCCCCCCCACACACACCTCTCCCCCCTCCCCCCCTCACACCTCTCCCCCCCCCACACACACCTCACCTCCCCCCCACACACACCTCACCTCCCCCCCCCACACACACCTCTCCCCCCCCACACACACCTCTCCCCCCCCACACACCTCTCCCCCCCACACACACCTCCCCCCCACACACCTCTCCCCCCCACACACACCTCTCCCCCCCACACATCTCCCCCCCACACACCTCTCCCCACCACACACACACCTCTCCCCCCCACACACACCTCTCCCACCCCCACACACCTCTCCCCCCCACACACACCTCTGCCCCCCCACACACACCTCTGCCCCCCCACACACACCTCTGCCCCCCCACACACACCTCTCCTCCCCCACACACACCTCTCCTCCCCCACACACACCTCTCCTCCCCCCACACACACCTCTCCTCCCCCACACACACCTCTCCTCCCCCACACACACCTCTCCTCCCCCACACACACCTCTCCCCCCCCCCCCCACACACACCTCTCCCCCCACATACACACCTCTCCCCCCACACACACACCTCTCCCCCCACACACACACCTCTCCCCCCACACACACACCTCTCCCCCCACACACACACCTCTCCCCCCCACACACACCTCTGCCCCCCCACACACACCTCTGCCCCCCCACACACACCTCTCCTCCCCCACACACACCTCTCCTCCCCCACACACACCTCTCCTCCCCCACACACACCTCTCCTCCCCCACACACACCTCTCCTCCCCCACACACACCTCTCCTCCCCCACACACACCTCTCCTCCCCCACACACACCTCTCCTCCCCCACACACACCTCTCCTCCCCCACACACACCTCTCCCCCCCCCCACACACACCTCTCCCCCCACACACACACCTCTCCCCCCACACACACACCTCTCCCCCCACACACACACCTCTCCCCCCACACACACACCTCTCCCCCCACACACACACCTCTCCCCCCACACATACACCTCTCCCCCACACACACACATCTCCACCCCACACACACACCTCTCCACCCCACACACACACCTCTCCCCCCACACACACACCTCCCCCCCACACACACACCTCCCCCCCACACACACACCTCCCCCCCACACACACACCTCCCCCCCACACACACACCTCCCCCCCACACACACCTCTCCCCCCCCACACACCTCTCCCCCCCACACACACACACCTCTCCCCCCCACACACACACCTCTCCCCCCCACACACACACCTCTCCCCCCCCCCAACCTCTTCCCCCCCCCCCAACCTCTCCCCCCCACACACCTCTCCCCACCACACACCTTTCCCCCCCACACACCTCTTCCCCCCCACACACCTCTCCCCCCCCACACACCTCTCCCCCCCCACACACCTCTCCCCCCCACACACCTCTCCCCCCCCACACACCTCTCCCCCCCCACACACCTCTCCCCCCCCACACACCTCTCCCCCCCACACACCTCTCCCCCCCACACACACCTCTCCCCCCCCACACACCTCTCCCCCCCCCACACACCTCTCCCCCCCACACACCTCTCCCCCCCGCACACACCTCTCCCCCCCGCACACACCTCTCCCCCCCGCACACACCTCTCCCCCCCGCACACACCTCTCCCCCCCGCACACACCTCTCCCCCCCGCACACACCTCTCCCCCCCGCACACACCTCTCCCCCCCAACCTCTCCCCCCCCAACCTCTCCCCCCCCACACCTCTCCCCCCCACACCTCTCCCCCCCCCACACACACCTCTCCTCCCCCCACACACACCTCTCCTCCCCCCCCACACACCTCTCCTCTCCCCCCCCACACACACCTCTCCCCTCCCACACACCTCTCCCCCCCCCCACACACCTCTCCCCCCCCACACACCTCTCCCCCCCACACACCTCTCCCCCCCCCCTTCCTCCCACACACACCTCTCCCCCCCGCACACACCTCTCCCCCCGCACACACCTCTCCCCCCCACACACCTCTCCCCCCCCAAACCTCTCCCCCCCCCACACCTCTCCCCCCCACACACACCTCTCCTCCCCCCACACACACCTCTCCCCCCCCCCCACACACCTCTCCCCTCCCACACACCTCTCCCCTCCCACACACCTCTCCCCTCCCACACACCTCTCCCCCCCCACACACCTCTCCCCCCCCACACACCTCTCCCCCCCACACACCTCTCCCCCCCCACACACCTCTAACCCCCCACACACCTCTCCCCCCCCACACACCTCTCCCCCCCACACACCTCTCCCCCCCACACACCTCTCCCCCACACACCTCTCCCCCCACACACCTCTCCCCCCCACACACCTCTCCCCCCCACACACCTCTCCCCCCCCACACACCTCTCCCCCCCACACACCTCTCCCCCCCCCACACACCTCTCCCCCCCACACACACACACACCTATCCCCCCCCACACACACCTCTCCCCCCCACACACACCTCTCCCCTCCCACACACACCTCCCCCCCGCACACACACCTCTCCCCCCCGCACACACACCTCTCCCCCCCCCACACACACCTCTCCCCCCCACACACACACCTCTCCCCCCCCACACACACACCTCTCCCCCCCACACACACACCTCTCCCCCCCCCACACACACCTCTCCCCCCCCCCACACACACCTCTCCCCCCCCACACACCTCTCCCCCCCCCACACCTCTCCCCCTTATACTTCTCTCTCCCCCTTACACTTCTCTCTCCCCCCTTACACTTCTCTCTCCCCCCTTACACTTCTCTCTCCCCCCTTACACTTCTCTCTCCCCCCTTACACTTCTCTCTCCCCCCTTACACTTCTCTCTCCCCCCCTTACACTTCTCTCTCCCCCCTTACACTTCTCTCTCCCCCCTTACACTTCTCTC